>NC_081558.1:174211099-174233310 GCF_022355385.1 Mustela nigripes
GTCAGTTGTCTTTTGATTTTGTTCACTGTTTCCTTTGCTGTGCAAAAGCTTTTGATCTTGATGAAATCCCAATAGTTCATTTTTGCCCTTGCTTCCCTTGCTTTCTGCGTTGTTCCTAGGAAGATGTTGCTGCGGCTGAGGTCGAAGAGGTTGCTGCCTGTGTTCTCCTCAAGGATTTTGATGGATTCCTTTCTCACATTGAGGTCCTTCATCCATTTTGAATCTATTTTTGTGTGTGGTGTAAGGAAATTGTTCAATTTCATTTTTCTGCATTTGATGCTTCTTTAATTAAAAATATCTTATCTTGATATTTGGCTCTCAAAAAGATTCAATTTTTAATTCATTTATTAGGTGTGATAAATGCATTTACTATAGAAATTCATTCCTGAGACACTGAAGTTTATGGTAAGAGTTTTCAACTGATAAAATACTTCATAAAACCATGCAAAGTTTCAGTCAGGAAGCTCCATGCCACTGAAGCTTGTCAAAGGCAATGCCTAACAACTATGCTTTCTCTAAGTATTATTACTTTAATCTATAAACTTGACTCTAACCACAACTCTCTTCCCCTCCAAATATTTGCTTCTGGAGTGGGAATTTAGTAGAGCCAGCCTCAAATACACTTCCATTGGTTCCTCTGAGTCACTTTTATATACTGTATTACCCTTCCCAGAGCTATTTGCTCTTTCCTACACCCAAAGTAAAAAATCAAGATATTCATTCAATGATTTTATTTATCAAATTCATTTAGTTTTTTTTTCCCCCACATTTACTCTGTAATAGGCACTGTGGATGTAATAATGAGCTAAAACAGACACCTATACTAGTTTAATTTTCTCTTATCTAAGAAATGTCAATGTCCAAAACAGACCCATCCAAGTTAAAAAAGATAATTTCCCCTGGGGCACCTGGGTGGCTCAGTGGGTTAAGCCTCTGCCTTCAGCTCAGGTCATGATCCCAGGGTCCTGGGATCCAGCCCTGCATCTGGCTCTCTGCTCAGCAGGGAGCCTGCTTCCTCCCCTCTCTCTGGCTGCTTGTGATCTCTCTGTCAAATAAATAAATAAAATATTAAAAAAAAAGATAATTTCCCCTGAAAAATAGAGAACTGCTTACTGAGAGATCAGAGTAAATATAAGAAAATAAGTCAGGGGAAATTTTATGGATCTAGGCAGGGGTCATTGGTAAATTACACTAAATGGGTGTAAAAATGAAGAGATAAGAGCAGACATAAGTAAAGTTTAGGTGGTAAAACCTACAGGATTTTGTGATGGTGTGAATCTGCTAGGAAGGGAAATTGCATAAAGATAACTCTTAAAAATTTGGTTTGTGCAGGTGGATGGTACAGTGCAAGGACCATGGGTTAGCTCTTCAATTACCTTTCTTCTTTTCAACAGTAATTAAAATGCAAGATAGAAATTTAGTATCCCACATAAAGATATTTTCCAGCCTCCTTTGTGTAGGTTTTGGCCAAAGAAATTTAATTATGTATGCAAGTTGAGTCATATTTATAAAACAAAAGAGTATGTTCTATGGATTTCCCTTATCTTACTTATAGAATGGGCATGTGATGGTAGGAGTCGAAGCAGTCATTTTGTACCCACAGATGGAAGATATGAGGATGTGAAAGTGACCAATAAGGAGGGAAAAACACTCTCAATGGTACTATATTATAATCTAGGTTTTTAATAATTTTGTGTAATAATCTTCCTTTTTTTCTTTTGGTTTCCGAGATAAGTGCTTTAAAATATATCTTTTTATGTTTAATTGTTTTTTCAATGCTAATGAATGACTCCCTTCAAAGGAACTTCATTTTTCTCAGTTGGTTATGTAAAAACTGTGGATCTCAGCATTATAAATATGTGGTTGTAGACTCTGAGAGGGAAAAACACAAAGACATTCCAGAGATTGTAATTGATCGGTTAATGAAATGGATTATGCAAGGTAAAAGAATGGAATAGGAAACCCCTATCTTCCCTGAAGGAAAAAAAAAAAGAAAAATATCAGAAGCTTCATTGGACTCTGTCTGTTAGATGGATTTGTAGTATAATGAGAGGAAGGAGCAGAATTGGGAAAATGTATTAATGTAATAAGGGGCAGGATTTAATTAATGCAATTTTTGTAAGTGTTTTCATGATGGTCTTGAGAAAGATTATGACCTGTTTTCCCAATGCCGGCAGGTATTTGACCATCAATAAAATCTACCAATACTTTCAAAATATATTCTCATTTTTTTTGCCTGATTATTCAAGATTCCAAGCAGCCATAGCTACTGTAGAAGGAGCCATCAAGATTAACAAGGCTTACATTTTTTAAAAATCTCATTGAGTTATAAATACTTTGTGGGTAAAGACTATGCCATGTGTTGTATATTTTGTGGAACTCAGGATTTATTGTTAAGCAGAAAATAGGTATCAAATATCTACTTTTAAAAATTATTAATATGATATATTTATTATTATAATTTTGGATATATTCAAATCCCCTAAATTTTGGATACTGAAATACCATCTAGTCAGTATCTTATCAGTCATCAATAACGTAGCTTGTTAGAAGTCAATACACTGTCCGTGAACTACTTGGAATCTGCTCACATTTCTAGACTGACTTCAACCAAACTAGAAGACTTGCCTTGTCATCAGTCTTCCTTTCATTTATAGAATCCTTACATGTGTCAAGCCTCGCATAAAGGCACAGGGGAAGAAAAGAGGCAAGAATAAGATATCTTAGAAAAGTATTTCACATCAGCATAGAGTTACTCTTGTTGTTTTCCTTCTCTGGCTTACATTTTAATTTCTCTGTGACTGGTCCTGACTGTATTCATGATGCCAATATCTAAGGAGATTTCTTTGGCCAGTTTCTTAGTGCCACAGTATCAAAATTTATGCTAATTACATTTAATGCATACCTCTATTTGCTTCACTATTTTGACATATCCTTGATAGTGTACAAGTGAAATATTTTACTAACAGTATTCATGTTCCAACATTTTTTTTCTTCATTGAGCATTCTTCCTTACTTTCTCTCCCTTTTCTACTTGACTTCCCTGAAGTAAACAGTGCCAAATTTATATTATTGGTTAAGCTTCAAACATTTACTTCAAACTTACTATTGGCTCGAGCACAAATATCAAATCATTTTCTTTCCCCTCTTCCACCCTTCCTCCTTTCCTCCATTCCTCCATCTTTTCCTCCCTCCCTTCCATCTTTCCTTCTTTTTCCTTCCCTAACCCTCAATCTTTCTCTACTATAGAATTCATAATATTCTTTCCAAGCTAAAAAAACAAAATCCATGTAACATCATTGGCCAACAAGTAATGTAAATTAAAACCATAAGGAGATTCCACTAGATACCTATAAGAATAACTAAAATTTTAAATACAGACAATACTAAGTGCTGACAATGACATGAAGAAACTTGAATTCTCAAAGATAATTGACGAGAATGCAAAATGATAAAGCCACTCTGTGAAACAATTTGACAGTTACTTATAAAGTTAAACACACACTTACCATATGATCCAGCAGCTCCACTTCTAGGTATTTATGCAAGTGAATTGAGAACTTATATACAAACACTGTATTTCAGTGTTTTATTATTCATGTTATTTTTCACATTATGAATAATATTGTTAAAAATAACTAAATATTGAAGAGAAAAAAATCCAAATGTCCATTAACAATTGAACTGAGTGGATAAACTGTTGGAAATCCATTCAATAAAAGACTGATCAGCAATAAAAAGAAACAAACTACAGGTCATTGCAACAACATGAATGAATCTCAAAGGCATTATAACCACACGTAAGAGACTATACAATGTGTGACTCCATTTGTATAGCATTCTAGAGAAGGCAAACCCATAGACACAAAAATTAGAACACTGGGTGCCAAGGCAAGGGTTAGGGATAGGAGGTTAACGACAAAGGGGGCAATGAGGGAACTTGGCTAAGTTGACTACAGTGTTCTGTTTCTTGACTGCGGTAATGGCCACACAACTACATACATTTGTCAAGACTCAAAAAACAGTAGAATAAAAAAGAGATGAATTTTACTGTGTAAATTATGCCTCAACTTAAAAAAAAAAATGGGAATCAGAGGTAAGACTTATTTAAAAAAAAAACAAACATAATAAAAACATTTGCTTGGAGTTCTGATCCTGCGAATGTAGGACTATATGGATTAGGAAGCAGAAAGAAGAAAAAGAATTTCTCTTCTCTTTGCCTAAGATTAATTATAAGCAATTTTTTTGAAAGAGCCCCATTTATCTTTGAAGTCATTTCTTCTTTTCTTTATTTCTGTCTATATCCTGCTGTTTCTCACTCTAGCTTCCAGAACATATTGGAACATCTTGATGTCTTCTGTATCAAGTGTCCTCTGTGTTTTTGTCCTATAGAGTTATATTCTTCACAGTTGCCCATTGTCTCAAACTCTTCTCACACGAAAATCTCTTGTCTATGAATTTTTTTCTCAGTAATGTGTCTGGGGAAACTGATTTTGTTCAATTAACACAAATATATAAAAGCATAGAACACAAGAAGATACTTTGAGAAAGAGAATTTAGGTCTCTTAAAAATTAATCTTTTGGGGCACCTGGGTGGTTCAAAGGGTTAAAGCCTCTGCCTTCGGCTCAGGTCATGATCTCAGGGTCCTGGGATCCAGCCCCACATGGGGCTCTCTGCTCAGCGGGGAGCCTGCTTCCTCCTCCCTCTCTCTCTGCCTGCCTCTCTGCCTACTTGTGATCTCTGTCAAATAAATAAATAAAATCTTTTAAAAAATTAATCTTTTAAAAATTAATCTTTAATTGCCATATCATCAAGGAAAGTCAAAGAAATTAAAATATACTCTATAATTATAATATGTTTATAAATTTTAATATTACATAAATAAATTTAGTATATATTAAAAATCAATCAGTGAGAGAGAAAACACTAATATTTTAGTCTGAACAGAACACCACAGAATGACCAGCTGTTGAGCTAGTTCTTCTAAGCGTTTTATTTTCTCTCAGGCCTTTCATTGCCTTTAAGTTTAAATGTACAAAATCTCTTAAGTTCTAAATTGTTTTTATGTCAGCCACTATGCCCAACGTTGTTGGTTACCTTCACATTGGCATCTTCTCATTCGGACTTGCTAACACCCACTCCTTGGGTGTTCAGGTGTCTAAGGGGAGGCTGGCTCACTCTGGTTCTGGCAGGTAAACAACTACAGTGATTTTTATTCCTCCTACCAGTGAATGACTTATTTGAGGAGAAGCTGCTTTTGCTTCTGGGAAAAATTTTCCTCACGTTTCAAAAAGAACAAGACTAAGATATTATGGACTGAATTGTGTCCTCTAAAATTCATATATTGAAGCTCTGATACAAATGTGCCTGTGTTTGCAGCAAGGGCCTCTAAAGAGGTTATAAAGTTTAAGTGAGGTCATAGCATAGGGCCTTATTCCAATAGGCCCAGAGTCCTTTTAAGTCGAGTAAGAGACACCAGAGATCACTTTCTCCACAGGAGTTCAGAGGAAATCCCACATAAAAAGGCAGTGAGAAGATGGCTATCTATAATCTAGGAAGACAGCTCTTGCTGGAAACCAAATTTTCTAGCATTTTGATCATGGATCTAGCACTTGATCATTCTATTTTCTCCAAAACTGTGAGAAAATAAATGTCTGTTGTTTAAGCTACCCAGCCCACGGTACTTTGTTATGACAGCTCAAGCCGACTAATACTTAAAGGAAACACCCACTTTCTCTTTCCAGGTTTTGGACATTGCTGGGTACATATCTTAGAGCTCATGAAGAAAAAACCTAAGGGCAAAAACTGACAGGATGAGGGTAGCAGTTGGAGAGAAAGAACTTGAGTCCTTGATGACTGCACTGAACTCTTAATAAACCAAACCTGCCTCTCCCCACCTACCCAGATTGTCACTTAGCTGGATTCTGACCTTCTTATATCCCAAATGACAATGTTCCAGTGATGGTGACAGTGATGCCTCCCAACTGTGGATGGGTGTGGGAGTACAGGAGCCACAGGGACTGTCTACATAGACAAAAAGGCCTTCAGTTAGGAATAGCATGAAAACAATTTCTACCACTGGAAAACTACTAAATGTGTAACCAAAATCCTTCATGCTACATTGTTTGGAATAAGAGTTTTGTCTTTGGTAGCACTTGTCCTTAATAGACTATAAATATCCATCTCATAAATTCTTGATGTATTTTAAAATTTCATTTGGAAAAGACATTTAGACTATCACTGTTTTCACACAGACCCCAAAGCCCTGTGATAAGCCAGCTGGCTCTAGCCCAGCCTATGACTTTTCTTGGCATAAAGTTTTGGTTCTTAAACAGCTCAATGGGAGCTAAGCTATCAGAATACATCCTGTTGTATGCCCTTCTGTGGCATTGATGAAGGCCACCTGTTTACCTCACAGACTTTTTCACTCAATTTAGGATGTGGGCTGCTTCTCCTAGGGCAGGTCATGAGCTCTGGGGTACTCGGGTGCTAGCTGTGAGCTGCTATTTGCCTCTGTAATATGTGTTGTTTTTCCTTCTGTTTTGTAGCTTGTGCAATAGTTGTACAAGTTTGATTTTGTCCTAGCATTCTCTGAAAAGCCCCTCTTATATCTTTTAATACTAAGAATTTCTTAGGGTAGGTATTGGTATCCCTGTTTTACAGAAATATGAAGTCACTTGTCTGAGGTCAAGAGAGTAAGCGGCAGAATCAGGATATAAACTCAGATCAGCCTGACCCCAAAGCCTGTATTGTTAAATACTTCAATCTATTGCCACTATGAAATATTACACAACAGAGGAGCTACCCAGACACTATTAATTCTTTTCTCTCCAGGATAAGATAAAAAGGACTTCAAAGGAAAGAAGAAGGAGTGAAGAAGAGATGGTGGCCTAAGGGGTCAAAGTCAACATTAAGCTAAGGAAATCTTTGATAATATAAGTACTGGATCTTGTAGGGATCCAGTCATGAAGTATGCTAGGCCATTAGAGAGATCTCTGTTTGTATCTTTCCAGTATACCTGTTCCCATTCCTCCAATAATGGCATCCTCTATCTTCTGCCACATCTGGTGATTCTGATAGGACTGCCCATCACATTTCTCCATCTCCAAAACACCAATTATTTATTTACTGAAGACAGTGAGATGTAGGCCATCTCTTTTCACTGAGATTATAAGCAGGGATGATTTAAGCCTGGATCCATAGACAATCATGTTTCCAAGTTCTTAAAAAGAACCTGTATACAGTAGTAAGAATAGGTAGAGAATGATGAGAAAGCCAGAGATTGAGAGATAACCAGAGTGGCAACTGAATTCCTTGTTCCAATCCCTGATATCTCTAGAATAGTCTTATTTACTATAGCAAAGTTTTTGATTATGTGAAATGTCCCAGTGTTCTTCCATTAAATCTCACCTACTCTTTTTTGCATTTTTCTCACTTACAATCAAAATACTACTTACTAAAGTGGACTGAATAATATAGTAATACAGTAATACCTCAAAGCAGTTTCCAAACTCATATGAAAAAGTTGCAAACTGGACAAGTGATAAAATCTCAGATATTTGATATGATGTGTGTTGTAAGGCTTCTGAAGTTTCCAGCTTGTGGCAATACTTGGGAGTCAGCTATAATGGATTTGGCAGCATTAGTTTCTGAGATTGAGAGAATGATTCACTTGAGTTGAAATAGAAATCTAGTGTCCTCAGGGCAAGGCCACAGCTGAACATGTTGAATGTTCAAATAAGGGCTGTAGGGGTACACAGCATAAAATAAAAATGTAGTCATGTGATCTGGGTAGATATTCTGGGTAGATATCTGGGCATTTCAGAGATGCCACAGGTGCCAAGCAGTTTACCTTTGGCATAATAGGTATCAAATTTGCAACAAAATGGACATAGTTCATGTCTTCATTAATTAAGTTTTAATTGCATGCCTACTATAATCAGATATTGTGACTATGACACAGGTTTGGTCTGACTGGTGTAAGATCCTGTCTGAGACAAACAAGTAGACTTGTATAACATGGGAGGGGTATGAGGGGAAAGGATCCTAGGGTATAGGCTTTCAAAGGCTAATAGGTTTTACTTGTTTGTGGAGCAAAAAAATCCAATTATCTGAGCTTTCCTTATACTTTCCCAGTTTTGGTCTCTCCATTGAGCTCCAAACTCATATGTCCATCTTCACTTGGAAATTTGAGTTATCTCAAATTTAACATGGCCAAAATAAATCTAATCCCGTTAGTCTTCCTTGTCTCAAAAAATGGCTACACTATCCATCCATTGAGTTGCTCAAGTCAAATATCTGTGAGTCATCCTTGATTCCTCTTTTCATTTCCCCCCTTCCACTCATCCAATCCATCCAGTCCTCTTAGTTCTTAGATGATTAAGTTATCCCAAGCAGAGGCATACATTCATACCCACTGCTAAGAGTGAGCTAATATATTCTCACAGTATAAACTTGATTATTGTGATACTTACTGGTTTATTGACTAAAAATTTCAATTTTATTTTATTTTAATAAAACATCTTTTTGAATATTGTATTTCTCATGCTTATTAGAGTGAAAATGGTACAGATTTCTGGGCTGATAAGACTCATTTCCCCCGTAATAGTTCAAGAGTAGTAAATACGTGGCATTCCTGAAAGTAAGCTTCACACTTTCTACCATAATGGGGAAAAGTTTATAGCACAAATGTTGCACAAACACCAATAAAGTGTGTGTGGCAATAAATGTTGCTTTGTCATATATCCTCTGGGTTGTATTTTTTGAAAATATGTCCTAGATAAACCCTAGCATGGAAAAAGTAGAGTTAACGTTATTTATTTTTATTCTTTTAGTCTACTAAAATGGGGAGAAAGGGAAAATAATGATAAAGAAGAGAAATAGAGTGACTTAGTAAAATGGGTCAGACCAATTAAAGTTTAGGACTCCTCAAAATAATGAGTGTCTGGGATTAATGAAGAGAATTTTAAGGTCACTTAGGTTTTTAAACATGTAATTTACTATTTAAAACTTTTTCTTTGAAATGAGCAGTAATTTCAAAAAAGTTGCAAATTGGCTTTATAATAAAGTCAGAGATCAGGTTCATCATCTGCAGGTAAAAGTAGAGCATTACAATTTGCCTATTTCATCCTCTGCAATGCCAATAAAATCCATCAATCTGTGATTCAAAAACTCATGCCATCATCACAATATGGGTGTCTCTCTTTGTGTTTTATAAAAGTTTTTAAAATGTTGAGATATTCTGGAATTTTTAAAGTATTAATGGATGCTAAGAGAACACTATGTAATGAGAACTCGTGTGTGTGTGTGTGTGTGTGTGTGTGTGTGTTACCAATAAAGGTTTTATTTTGCTTGCAGTAGCTTTTTGTTAATTGCACAAAATCATGTTTTTGCCATTTAAACATTATCACACAATCCTATTCTTTTGTTAAATATCTATTTTTAACACTTCCATTCATCCTATAGTCATGGTGACCTATTACAATCACTATTGAACTTTGTCCCATCCTTGACAATCTGGACAAAAAAGCACCAAACTATTTCCTAGACCTGAGTTAAATATATGGTCCTTTCCTCTTGAATATGTAACAATGAAGAATGTGATTATCTTTTGTTTATTAATTTCTCTGTCTTTAAATAGCTATTTTTCATATAGGTCATATAGAAAGAGATCTCTAAGACACTGAACTCTCTTTGACAAGAGTTGTAAAATGCAATTGACTAATTCCTGGATCTCTTTCTTCCTCTTGAAAAATGAAAAACAAAACTTTTGTAAGCACTTTGGGAAGACTAGGCAGGAGAAATAAAATTAAACCCTCTAAAAGAGTTAATACCCTGGCCTGTCTGATATCTGTTAGAATGAAACAATCCATAAAGGCATACATTAGTCTTGTGTTAAATATAGGACTAAAGTCCAACAAGGATAAAATGTAAGACAGAATTCTTGGTTAGTTCTGCTATTTTCCTTTAGAAGTCAATGATTAAAAACATATCTAGACCATTTCACCTAACAACAGCAGAACACTCTTTTTTTTTTTTTAAAGATTTCATTTATTTATTTACTTGAGAGAGAGAGAGAGAGAGAGAGAGAGTACATGTACCAGCAGAGGAAGTAGCAAAAGGAGAGGGGGGAGCGGGCTCCCTGCTGAGCAAGGAGCCTGATGTGTACTTGCTTCCAGGACTCCTGCATTATCATGACCTAAGCCAAAGTCAGATTCTTAACTGACTGAGTCACCCAGATGCCCCTGCAGAATACTCTTTATTCAAGTGCTCTGCAAATGGCTGAAATGTGTTCCTCACAAATTTACATGTTGAAGGCCTAACCCTCAACATGATGGTCTTGGAAATAGGGTCTTAGGAAAGTAGGTTTAGATAAGGTCGTGAGGGTAAGATCCTCATGATAAACATGATTAACAACTTTATAAGAAGAGATTAGGGAATGTTCTCTCTCTGTCTTTCTGTCTCTCTCTCTTTTGTCATATGAGAATATGGTAAAGAGGCAGCTATCTGCAGTACAGAAAGAGGACTCTACCTTTATCCTATAACCATTAAAGGGTTGATTTCATAATTTAAATTTTTATTAAAATAATTGTTCAGGCTGATATAGTTTCACTGGGGAATTCTACCAAAATTTTAAAGACTAACAACAATTTTATACAATCTTTTTCAGAATACCTCTTCACAACTAATTTTGTAATGTCCATATTACCCTAAGACCAATGAATTAAACACAATATCAAATAAACAAACATTCACTCTCTCTTATGAACCTTAAATGCAAAAATCCTCAATATAGCCTTAGCAAAAATAATTCAGCAGTGTATAGAATTATACACCATGACCACGTGGGATTTATTTTATGCATGTAAGACTGATTTGATGATTCAAAACCAATCAATGTAATATACTACATCAACAAGCTAAAGAATTAAAATCATATGATCAATCAACACAGAAAAAGTAACACAAATCCAACATCCACATGATAAAAACACTCAGTATAATGGAGGGAGATTACCTCAATTTACTAAAAAGCATCTATAAAAACATATAGATAACATCATATTTAATGGTGAAAACTGAATGTGTTCCCCCCACTATCAAGAATAAGGCAAGGATGTCTACCCCCAGCACTACTATGCAATATAGTACTGAAAGTTCTAGTCTCTTCAGTAACACAACAAAGAGGGAAAAATCACGCAGAATGGAAAGAAAGAAATAACAACTATCTCTGGTTGCAGAAAGCATGATGGTCTATGTAAAAAAATCTTAATATACAACCCCCCCCCCCACAAAACCCTCCTATAACTAATAAGTGAGTTCATTAAGATGGCAATATACAAGACCAACACATAAAAATCAACTACATATCTATATACTACCAATGAAAATGTGGAAACTGAAGTTAAAACCCCATGCTATTTCTATTTGCTCCAAATAGAATGCAATACGTATACATTTAACAATACATCTACAGGATCCTCATGTTGAAAATTACATAATGTTGGAAAAAGAAATCAAAGACCTAAATAAAGGGAGAGATATGCTTTTTTTCATGAACAGAAAGACTCAGTATGGTAAAGATGTCAATTATTCCCCAAATTGACTTGTAGGATTAATACAATTCCAATCAAAATCTCAACGAACCATTTTGAAGACACAGACAAGCTTGTTGGAAATAAGGAAAAGGTACAGACACTAGTATATGTGAAACAGTTTTGATGAAGAATCAAGAGGGAGGAAATATTCTACCTACTAAAGATTTACTTTGTAGCTATAGTAATCAAAACAGTGTGGTATTAGAGGAAATCAGACATACAAATCAATGAAGCAGAACAAAGAATCCAGAAATAAACCCACGCAACCTGGTCAAGTGATTTTTGACAAAGATTCAAAAACAATTCAATAAAAGAAGTAGTATATAGACTTTTCAGCAAATGACACTGGAACAAGTAGACATCCACAGGCAGAAGGGAAAAAAAAAAGAATCACAGCATAAACCTAATACTAACTCAAACTGAATTACATATAATATCTATGTAAATTGACTTAAATGTAAGGCATAAAACTTTTAGGACAAAAACATAAGGGAAAATATTTAGGATCAAGGGCTTAGCAATGAATTCTAAGACTTGACACCAAGACATGATCCAGAAAAAGAAAAAAAGATAAATTATACCTTAACAAAATTAAAAACTTTAGCTCTGTGAAGACCATGTCCTGAGGATGAAGAGAGAAACTACAGACTGGGAGAAAATATTTGCTAACTACATACCTGACAGAAGAATAGCATTTAGACTATATAAAGAACTAAAAATTCAACAGTAAAAAAAAAACAATCAAATCAGAAAATGGGAAAAGGACATCAAAAGACATTTCACCAAAGAGGATATACAGATGGCAAATAGGCACATGAAATGATATCCAACATCATTAGCTATGCAAATTAAAACTACAGTGAGATGTAGCTACACCTATTATACTGATCAAAGTCAAAAAATAGTGTGACATCAAATGCAAGGATGTAGAGAAACCAGGTCACTCATATTTTGCTTGTGGGAACATATAATGGCATATACACTCTGGAAATCAGTTTGGCAGTTTTTGTATTCCTAAACATGCAATTACCATAGCGCTCAGTAATTCTATTCATAGCATTTATCCCACAGAAGTGAAAAATCATGTTCACAAAAACCCTGTAAATAAATTTACTTTGTCGTTTTATGTGTAATATCAAAAAAATGGAATCAGCCAAGGTGTTCTTCAACAGAAAAGTGATTAAACAGACTGAGATATATCTATATCTATAGATATAGATATATATAAAATACCATGAAATACTACTCAGTGATAAAAAAATTATAATATTGAGACAACTAGGATTAATCTCTAGCAGAAATTACGCCAAGTGAACAAAGCCATTCCCAAAAGGTTACATACTGTATAATTCCATTTACATAATATTTTTAAAAAATAGAATTTCAGAAATGAAAGAGATATTAGTATTTGCTGTAGGGAAGGGGATAAAGAGGTGTGATTACAAAAAGGCAATACCAGGGATGATTGTGGTGTTAGTACTATTTGGTACCTTGTTACACAAGGCTACAGAAGAGATAAAATTTTATGGAACTCAACATACACACACACACACACACACACACATTCCCAAATGAAGACAAGTAAAAGTGGGGAAGGCTAAAGAAAATTGGTATATCAATACCAATATCCTAGTTGTGATATTATACTATAGTTTTGCAAAACATTTCCATTGAGAAAGAAATTGGACAAAGTACATAAGCAGTATACAAAGATCTCTTTGTTATTTCTTATAGCTCCATGTGAATCTATAAATATTTCAATAAAAATGTCAATTAAAAATATAAGATTACCCTTGTCAGTAAATGCTTTTTTGTTGTTTTGGAAAGTATAATTATGTATTTATAAAGATGTTATTTAAGATAGGATATAGTGAATTTTCTGTTATTACTAAATGGGCTCCTAAGTGAGTATTAAAAAAATAAACTTGAAAATCCTCTTAGCCATCTTTACTTCCTTCTCTGTTTATAGTAAGGAATAGTACATGTAAATTTGTAAAGTAATTCATATGCATTTTCATTTTCACTTCATGTTTACAAATAAGAGGAAAATGTCTTTTATTACAAGCATTCTGTGAAGATGTACAAAGTGGACCTTGAAATGGTGATGCATTTCAAAGAAGAAAACTAATGAATTATTTTTCTAGGAAAGTATAGAAGAATTGTACTTACGAAAACAATATACAGGGGCACTTGGGTGGCTCAGTTGGTTAAGCACCTGACTTTTGCTCAGGTCATGACCTTGGGGACCTGGGATCAAGCCTTGTGTCAGGGCGCTGCTCAGTGGGAAGTCTACTTCTCCCTCACCCTCTGATCCTCCTCCCAGCTTGTGCGTGCTCTTTTTTTTTTCGCAAATAAAAAATAAATTCTTAAAAAAAAATAAATAAAAAGAAAGCAATTTACAGACTTAGAGTTAGTATATATATAAAATAGAGGAGGGTTGGTTGCACCACACAGTATTCTTATGTTTTATAATGTAATTTATTGCTTATTACTTTTAGCAGTGAACTTTCCTGGTTCAATCAAAAGTACCTGAATTTAAAAGTGACAGAGGAGTCCTAGGCTCAAATGTCCTCCTAAAACAAAGTCTGATAACCTCAACGGTGAGAGTGTTATTCATGGCATTTGGTGACTGAATCTACTTGCCACTGAGAAGCTACTCCATAACACTGAAATTAATGATATAAGTTCTTGTTAGAATTCATGAAACTTTGATACACAACATTGTGCTAAAGAGCATCTGTGGACTGGTTAGGCAGTTTTAATGCAAATTAAGACATTTCTCAAATTTAATTTCAGAGGCTCTGCAATGAGGCAAATCGTATTTCTTAGAAATCCCATCAGATTTCCAGTGCTTTCTTCTACAATTACAACAGTTCAACAGTTTGTTTAAAATTATTTTGTCCTTTGCTGTGGGAGAGATTTTTGCTGTTTCATGATGTGTGCTTTCAATTTCTGCCAATATCATTTGCTTGACTGAAGACTAAAAAACTGAAGCTTCTGTAAAAAGCACTCATTTCTGCCTCAAGTTATATAAATTTAAGATTCTTAAGTTCTAAGTGGTTTCTAAGGGAGTATCCTTAATTCATTTTTGCTTAGAAATGGGCTGTGGGCAGTTAAATCTCTGCACTGGGGGTAATTCCACATCTTGGTCAGATTATTTTCCTGACTATTTTTTCCTCCTTTCTGATCACTACTAAGCTAGCTAGAACCATTTATTCAAAATAAAATGTAAGATATATATTGGTTAATGTAATATTCCAAAAATAAGAAAAAAGGATAGCTGATTTATGGTGTCAAGGCCAAAGTACTCTAAATATTGTATAAAATTCTACAAAAAGCTACTAGAAGCAGTTGCCTTCCTTATCTGTATGTGACATAAAGCTCAGTCATGGCACACAGTTATAACTGAAGGAATTTCCATGCAAATATTTCTAGATTACAGTATGTCTATGAATTGACTTATTTCAATTTCTGTGCCATATGGATTCTCCAATGTGACAAATTATTCTGTATATAGTGACTCTTGGGTAACTAACTTCTATATTTCACTATTAGCTCTGATCACTATCTTTCTCATACAGTATAATATACATGTAATATATGTGATATTTTATGTCCATTTCTATCAAACTGCTTGAATCTCTTTTATTTCAGTTATTCTTATCTCTTCAATTATTCTATGGTAATGAAAAAATCCTTTACGCCTTAAAACAACTTACACTAAAGTTTTTAATAAGCACAGTTGAGAACATAGATTCTTAGAAGTCTATAATTTCAGTTAAATATGATGGAATAATGAAATATTTATAGTTATTAGTAAACAACAGTTTGCTTTCAAGATAAATAGGCATAGGGGAGGTAGCCACAGGATCCAGATTTGAAGGTATCTTTAAATTAAAAGGAAAAGAAAATATCCATTGGTAGAATAAGACAAAGATGCCCCAAATGATCAGAAGACACAGAGAGTAAGGCTAAAGTGAGAGAAATAGCAACACCACCACTACCAAGCTACCTACCAAGTATTATGGTGAGAGGTACTGTATTATGTGATTTACCTGAATATTACAGGCAGAATATACCTTACCCCCTCATGTTCTATGTTGAAGCCCTAAGTCCCAGGACTTCAGAATGTGACTACCAGGAAATTGGGCCTTTATAGGATTAAGATTAGGATTAAGTTAAATGGATTAAATTAAAATGAGGTCTTTAGGTTGGGCGCTAATCTAATCTGACTGGTGTTCTTGTAAGAAGACAAAATTGGGCCACCAAGAGACACTAGGGATAGGTGGGCATGCACAGAGGAAAAACTGTATGAAGATACAGGGAGAAAGGGTCTCTGCAAGCCAAAGACTTGTAATGACAGCACAAGCAAACTAATATAATGGATTAACCTCTTTATCCCTCAAATTATTCCTGTATTACCATGCTCATTTAAAAGGCAAAGACGTTGAAACAGAGAGGTGTTAAGTGACTTGCCCCAAATCATACATCAATGAATATAATAAAAGCCCCGAATTCCAGGCAGCCAGTGTGCCTCCAGAGCAACATCGCTAATCCTGATTAATACCATTCAGAATGTGGTGGCTCAGTTTAGAGACTAACGGAATGTTAAAACTCAATGATTCATCATTTATTTATGTACCAAACATTTATTAAATGTGTATGTGCAAATGACATATTTAGACACGAGTGTAATACTTATCTTTTTCCTTAAAAAAACTTAGAATCTGATAATAGAAGAAGGAAAACATGCATGAAGAAATAAGTTAGAAGAAAGAATGAAATATGTTACCAAACTGTGAAAAATGACTATAAAAATTCAGAGGACAGAGTATGCCTTGGCTCTGGTAGATTCAGGAAAGCTTTGGAAATGAGGGTGGCATCTAAATGGTCCCTCAGAATACCTGAGGTGTCAGCCTGTGAAGATGGGAGAAACAGGATCCGCAGGTGCACAGAGGGAGGAGGCAGTGGAAGATAAAAGGAGAGGTCTTTAGGGAGACAAACTGGAAAATGAGGGTGAGATAGGCAATGGAAAAGGATTAAAAATTCTTGGGAACTCCTGAAGCTTTCTGCTTAGTATGGAGGATCACCCAATCAACAGAGCCTCCTGCATTTTCTTTCTTTCTTTTTTAATCCACAGAGAAAAACTGCTTTAGTTCATAGACTAAGTAACTGAGAAGTGACTTCAGATTTACACTTCCATCGGAATCCTTCTCAATCTAATAATTTTAAGACATAATTTTAAAGTTGCGACACTGCTTCTAAATTCTATTCTGGCTCTTTAGAGTTCCACTAAAATACTGCTATCTTTAACTTCTCTTGTGCTTTGAAACTGTGTTTCTTTCTCCCTGTGGTACTACTGGGAGAAAGAGTTTATTTTCTTTCTGATTTTATTCTGCTTAAAGTCAATAGATCCATATACATTTTGCAATTTTATCAAACCTCCTAACATATTTTTTAGGTGGGGATTTGAATATAGAATAAAATAACATGCTTTGGAAGAGAAATTTCACAAGCTTTTAAAAAGATTTTAAATATCTTGCAAGTTTCATGGGCATAATGTTTTTGTTTAAGTCCCATGATTTAGAAACAGATTAGAGAACTGACTGATATAAACATGACCATTTCTCAACAAAGATAAGCTTATTAAAATGTTTTCCTTATAACTTTATACTCAAAATTACCTTTCAGAATTTTTGTGGAATTTCTTTTTATAAGCCCATTTTTATTATTTAATCTCTTTTTGTCAGATATCTTGCAAGGGACATTCTCAGCTGCATGATCAAATGCTTAGAAAATCTGAAGTGGCATGTGGAGTTGAGTATTTTGTTCAATTTTATACATGCAGTTCTTGAAAGCTTTTTTTTTTTTTTTTTTTTTAAACTACAAGGGAATTTGACACCCTGAGGGGTCTAATTTTCTTTGTCATCCACCTGAATAACTTCAATTAACATTAATACACATGCTAGCATGTCTGCTCTGAATATGTAAAATAAAGTAGTAAATGCTGGGATTGAAGGAAAAATCTGATTAGTTAAATAATACACTGAGCAATGTCATTAAGTAGGCCAGCTCTCATTAGGAGAATTGTTCTTCACTGAATCAAATGCCATAATTAAAACATTAACGACTCAAAAAAAAAATCTTAGTTTTTCCTTCAATTAAAGAGAGAAAAAAAAATGTGCCACTAAAAATGTAATTGGATTTTAGTAGAGTGACTTGGTTTTAAATCATTGTAAAAACTTAGGATTCAAAAATCATATGGAATAAATTTCCTAATGTATTTTATGCATAATATTTTTCTTGGTAACAATTTTTCCTAGCTGATAGAAAAACATTTCATTAATAAATGAGATATAGTCATATTATAATGTTTTCTTTCCTTTTAAATCAATCATTACCTCTTCCATAAAAAGTGGTTGAGAAAATGCAACTCAGATAATAGTTTCTTATCTGCAGTTGGAAAACAGTGTCATTTTGAGAATAGTGGGTAACTTATAAAGGTCACCTTGTGTATACTGTCATTTTCATTAACAGTTCTTTTCTCTGTAAATCTGACAACAGATGGAGAGATACTTAAACCTTTTGGAATTACCTTCCATAAAAAGGGAACGTTAGCATGAGATTGATTAAGTGGAATTTACTTTTATTTTTACTTTGCTTTTTAACTTTAGTCAGTTATACAAAATTGAAACCATATCTCTAATACAGAGACTTTAAGAAAAATATAGTCAAACAAGATGGTATTTTGTATACTTTAACATTATCTTTTTTTAAAATTTTAGTAAGTTAATGGTATTTTAGTAAATCTGTATATAGATCATCTCACTTTGAGGTTTTCTTTCTTTAGGAAGGAAAACTGTAGTGTAAAAAGGTTAAGTTCTTCATCAGCAAATGGAATCAAAAAGTTAAATTTTCATGGATAGGAACTGGAAACAGGGCTAGTTTCAGAGGCATAAAACCTGTGCAGCTACACAGGCTCCTAGGCTTAGAAGGGTCTTGGACTTAGTTTAATGTTTGCTGTTGAAATTCTTAATAATTTTGAACAAAGTGTACTACATTTTCATTTTGCATTGAGCCTTGCAAATTATGCAGCTGGTTCTGCCTGAAAATATGATTTTTCACATGCTGCTGGCTGGTTTAAAACTAGTCTATAGTAACATAAATAATGTGTTGACTCTTCTTCCAGTTTTTATACTTAATAAAAGTCAGGCTATTTACACATAAATTATTCACTGTTGATTTGAAGTCCTCAGTTTATTTTGTAACGTGCTGCAAATGTCAGTTTGAAAAAGCTAGCTAGGCAAAAGGAAGACATATTTTCAGATGACATTTTGGTCACAGACCCCATTCAGGGTCTTTAAAACTTTATTTATCTCCCATTGGGGTGGGGGGAAGACAACATGAAGAATCTAGTTTGAAAATCTGGATACGACAAAAAATTTTTATGATGAAATTGCATTAAAATATTGATTTCTGACCATGTTCTGAATAATGTGGCATTTGGAAATGTATTAGAGCCCCCATCACCTTCCCAAAAAATAGAAACTGTATTAACAACTGTATCATTCAAACCAGGAAGCCCTTAAATTAAGAATGTTTTAAAGCCCTGTTAGGAATTATTGACATCTAATACCCAAAGTGATAACCCAATTCACTTCTCAGGAGGGGAAAAAGAGCAATCTGGAAACCTCTGGAAAAATAAGTGTGATAACTTGATGCTGAATCATTTCAACGTTGATGAATCCAGCCTACTGCTTCTAATAGATAAGTAGTAAACCATTTCTAAGATGGCTCTTCCCAAACAATAAAAGTAAACCCTTAAACCTGACATTTCCACAGTGATGAATCTTAGATGAAATCATATGAAATGTCAAAATAAAGGCAGAAAAAAAAATCAATATTTGTGTAGATGAAGCTATATAAGGTCAATAGTTTCATAATGTTTGTGACAGGCCATCCATGTGTTTTGTGTGACAATATTTTTTAATGTGCAATAACTCCAAAGCACTGAAAATTAATTTTTGAGATGGAATTACCTCTTGACAAGGATATAATTAAATTCATACTTTTTCCCCCTGAGAACACAGAATGATGTGGTAAATAAGCTGCCCCTTCAAGGTCAGAATTATGTTAGGTTTATAAACCCAGGTAAAAAGAACCATCCCTTGGGTCCAAATAAGTGTCACTTGTCTCTTTCCTTAATTCTCAGCCATGGGTCAGCAAAATCACAAACTATGCTGGATGCTCTTCCATACCTCCCACAAACATAAGTACTTGAAGGGGTTAGGTACTGTGCAGTTGAACAAGAATACAGGTTTTGGACAAGTTTTGGGTGAGTTTCCCTCTCTGAGTTTTTGAAAGAGGAAGGATGATAACATGTTTCTCTCTACAATAATTTCACTCATTGTCTCTCTAATGGAAAAGATTCACACCTTTACTCTACTCTAGAGAATACCAAATAGATTGGCCAGCAGAAGATTAGTAATTTAGTATATTTCAGAGGCCATATTCTATTTCTTCTTGATTTGCCTTCATTTTGTAACTTCTATTAAGTTTGATAGAGAAAGGAAAGAAAATTACAAGTATAACTCTTCTTTATTGTTTAAAATGCATCCATTTATGTTTAAATATTTCATACATAAATGATTTTTTCTACTCTCTAAAGTTAAAAATAAAATTACTGTTCACAAAAAAAAAAAAAAAACCAAAATAAATGGGGAATAGAAATTATTAAGAATGGGACATTCTTAGTTAATCTGAGATTTAGTTTTCTAATGAAATTTATTGTTTGCTAAATATTTCTGTGTTTCCTGTTCTGAAATTAGACATTTTATTTTCTGAGAGTGTGTGATTAAGACTATTGTAAACCAATACCGGTCTTTAAAGAAAATGACAATGGTAGAGAAAAAGAAAAGGAAAGGATGTGAATCTGTGTGTGTGGGGGAGGGACTTAACAAATCTCTTTTTGATTTTAAAGAAAGTTTTTAAATTGAAATTTTGTGAAAATGGATTGATATCCCATAGTTATCAAAAGTTTTCAAATAATTAACTGCTTGTTTAAATATCAAAACAACCCCTAAAATCATGACAGAACTAGTGGTGTCACATTTTGTATTTTATCTAAAAGTTTTAATTGTCTCATTACTTTTTACCTAATAAAATGTAGTTTGTCTTTAGTCCAGCTCAGGATATAAAAATACTTTAAATAATATATTTTTAAAAATTATAGCCTTTACATATAAAATATTTTCCTGTTTTAAAAAAAGTAAAAACAGTATGAGGGCAGTTGGAAGATGGCAGTGGAGTAGGAAGACTTTAGGCTTGTCTCATCCCATGGATACAACTGGATAACTATCAAATCATCTTAAATACCTCAGAAATCAATCTGAGGATTGACAGAACAATCCACATAACTAAAGGTAGAGAAGAGACCACACTGAAGAAGGTAGGAAATGTAGAGACACAGTTTGGAGGGAAATGGATCAGGGCCACTGTTGCAGGAGGAAGCCATGGCCACTGAGAAGTGCAAGAGATAGAGTAGTACAGAAGGGAGCACACATGGAAGATGAATCCCCATAGCAATTGGCTTAGAAAACAAGAGGGGTTGAATTTCTTTATTAACAGATAATGTATTATTTGCTTTAGTTGTATAGGTCTGTGAATCATCAATCTGACAGAATTCATAGCACTCACCATAGCACATATCTTCCCCAATGTCCATAACCCAGCCACCCTATTCCTCATTCCCTCCACCACCACCTCCCCACCCCCAGAAACCCTCAGTTTGTTTCCTGAGATTAAGAGACTTTTATGGTTTGTCTTCTTTCCTGGTCCCATTTTGTTTCATTTTTTCAAGAGGGGCTGAATTTTGAGAGTTCTCGCAACCAGTGTGGCTGAAAGACTGGAGTTTTGAAGGTTAGTAGGCCTGGATGGGATAGAGCCCAGAGGGCACTGGAGCTTAGAAAAAAAGTAAGGCAACAGTCTGGGGACCTAGAGTGTGGAAACAGCAATCTGAAGAGTGCCTGGGGCACACGGTGGCACACTCATCTTGGAGTGTGTCCCAGAGAGGCACCATTCACCACAGAGACCCCTATGTAAACAAAAGAACTGTCAGGTGCCTTCCCCATTCAGCATAAGCATAGGAATACTGCAGGAACCACTGCAGTGTTGACACTCCCTACCAAACTTGCTTATACCAAGCCCTATATTCCCTACCATTCACCATTCACCAGAAGCACCATTCCCAGAGAGACCCCTATGTAAACAAAGGAACTGGCAGGTGCCATTTTCCTCTCCCCCACCCTTCAGCATAAGCACAGGATCACCTGCAGGAACCAGTGCAGTGTTGACACTCCCTACCAAACTTGCTTATACCAAGCCCACCCTGTCATGTTCTGGTGGAATTTTCCTTCCTAGTCACACTTTCCCAGAGAGACCCCTATGTAAACAAAGGAACTGGCAGGTGCCATTTTCCTCTCCCCCACCCTTCAGCATAAGCACAGGATCACCTGCAGGAACCAGTGCAGTGTTGACACTCCCTACCAAACTTGCTTATACCAAGCCCACCCTGTCATGTTCTGGTGGAATTTTCCTTCCTAGTCACACTTTCC
>NC_081558.1:174233320-174266803 GCF_022355385.1 Mustela nigripes
TGAATCTCAGGGTGGTGGGATCCCTCCACAATAAGACTGGCCCAAGCCCCTGCTAACACCATGTCTCATAACCTGAGAGTTTTGCAGAGCCTTGGTTCTGGTAGTGTTGGCAACAGGTCTCATTTCATAAGCAGACCAGAGAATATCTAGTTAAAACTCATCACATTCAGGCCAGGGATAAAACACTGCCCACAACAAGCAAAGAGAACCTCTGCAGATGACTGGCCTAAAGGATAAAGTGGACATGACAAAACAGCAGAGCACATGAAGCACACATTAGAGTAATTCTTAAAGCAGGCCCTGGGAAACAGGGGATGGTACACAGTAGGGCACTTTAGGATGTCTTCTTCATAAGACGATTACCCTCAAGAATGAAAGATGTAGCTGACTTTCCTAACACAGAGAATCAGGCACACTTACACAAAATGAGAAGACAGGAATTTGTTCTAAATGAGAGGCCACAGCCAGAGCCCTATGTGAAACAGATATAATTAATATACTTGATAGAGAATTTAAAGTAATGATCATAAAGATACTCACTGGATTTGAGAAAAGAATGGAAGGCATTAGTGAGACTCTTAACACAAGCTAAGGAATAACAAGTAGAGATAAAGGGTTCAATAAATGAAATAAGAAATATGCTTGATGGAATGAACAGCAGGCTGGAAGAAGCAGAGGAATGAATTAATGACCTAGAAGACAGAGTAATGGAAAGTAATCAAGCTGAACAAAAGAGATAAAAAAGAATTATGGAAAATGTGAATAGAGTTAGAGAACTCAGTGACTCCATCAGATGTAATAACATTAATATTATAAAAGTCCCAGATGAAGAAGAGAGCAAAAGGGGGAAGAAATAATAACTGAAATTTCCTTAATCTGGAGAAGGAAATATATATCCACATCTAGGAGGAAAAGATAATCCCCCAATAAATCAACAAAAGCAGATCCATACCAAGCCATATTATAATTAAATCAGTGAAATACAGTGATAAAGCAAGAATTTTAAAGGCAGAAAGAAAAAGAAGAAAAAAAGAAGAAGAAGAAGAAAGAGGAGGAGGAGGAGGAGGAGGAGGAGGAGGAGGAGAAGGAGAAGGAGAAGAAGAAGGCGGCAGTAACATACAGGAGAAACTCCATGAGGCTATCAGTAAAGTTTCAGCAGAAACTTTCCAAGCCAGAAGGGAGTAGCATGGTATATTCATAGTGCTGAATGGGAAAAATCTGCAGCCAAGAATACTCTAGCCAACAAGGCTACCAGTCAGAAGAGGAAGAATGATAAAAGTTTCCCAGAAAAACAAAAACTAAAGGAGTTCATAACTACTAAACTAGCCCTGTGAGAAATATTAAAGGGAACTCCTTGAGTGGCAAAAGAAGACCAAAAGTGACTCTATGAAGTCAGGGAACACAAAAGCAGTAAAAATGAATATTTCTGTAAAAAATTTTAGTCAAGGTATTTGTACAATAAAAGGATGTAAAATATGACACCACATACCTAAAATGTGGGGAGGAGAGGAATAAAGAATGGGTTCAAGCTTAAATGGCCATCAATTTAATATATACTGCTACATGCAGAAGACATTATATACAAACTTAATGGTAACTACAAATTAAAACCGCTAATAAATATGTAGAGAATACAGAGAAAGAATTCCAAACATACCACTAAAAGAGACCAGCAAACCAAGAAAGAAAGAAAGACAAGGAAAGATCAGAGGAAATCTTCAGAAACAACTAAAAAACAAGGAATAAAATGGCAATAAATACAAAATTAACAAAATTTACTTTTAATATATACAATGTAATATTATTCATCCATAAAAAAGGATGAAATTTTCCCATTATCAATTACATGGGTAGAGCTGGAGTATCATCCTAAAGTGAAATAAGTCAGAGAAAGACAAATATTATACAATTTCACTCATATGTAGAATTTAAGAAACAAAATAAATGAGCAAAGGGGAGAAAGCAAGAAACAAACTCTTAATTAATACTACTGTGTGTTAACTAACTAGAATTAAAATAAAAACTCAAAAAATAATAAAAATAAAATAAAGCAGTATGTACATTTTTTGATTCTACATTTCAAAGTAATGGTAAGAGTTTTAGAAATGCTGAAAGTGATTATATAATGAAAATTAGAAGTTAAATATACATATTGAAATAAAAAAATTTGAAATCATAATGTAGATAATGGCTTGGAAAATAAGAAGGAACAGTCATATAAAATACAAAACACTTTGAAAATAAAGAGAAACAATGTCACTCTGTACCATATCAAATCATGTTTTTAAAAAGTACATTATAGATATTCCATTATATCTATATCAGTTAGATATAAAAAGTCATGAAAGACCATCATTCTTACCATAATAATAAGAAAACACAAGTTAAACAAAACAAGTAACAGTTTTAATTTTAATATGTACAGTTAAGATTATAGAAAATATTTAGAACTGAGTAGTAATGGAAATTTATAAAATGTAATGAAACCAATAGGTAGAATAAAATTTAACTTTAGGTATTTACAGTAGAAAAGAGAGTATTAAAAGAAATGATTTAAGCTTCAGTGCAAGACTGGTCAACAAAAAATAAAAGCACATTATGCTCAAGGAAAGAAAAAGGATTACAGATATAAACAGATATAAATGACATTAAAAAATAATAATTGATTTTTACTAAGCCCAAACTACTATAGTATCTAAAAAAAGAAAAAAAAAAAACAAACCACACACACACAGCTATTCCCCTAGCAATAGTAAGATAATCCACCCCCACACAAATTACTAATTGCTAAATTACAGATCCTTCAAGCACAATAGATATTTTGAACAACCCTCTGCCAATAATTTGATAATTTATGAGGAATGAAGAAATCTCTTGAAAAAACATCACAGTTGAAATAGTCACAAGGAGATACAGAATGGTTGACTAATTCTATACATTTTATATAAATAAATTGTCATTTAAAGATTTCCACAAGGAAATCTCTAGGATCACATGGTGTCACTGCAGATTTCTATCAAATATAAATGACAACAACAAGAACAAAAAGAAAACTCTTTCAGAATAGAAAGAGTGATGAAACACTTCTCAAATGGCTTTATGTGACCAGTACAATCTTTTTATCATAATCTGACAAAGATGTTATAAGAAAAGAAAATTTATAGACCAGAATTCTGCCTGAATATAAATGTAAAAATCTTCAACAAAATTTTGGCCAATACAAACAATAATATATCACAATTAACTAGGGTTTATCCCTGAAATGAAAGGTTTGTTTAGCAGCCAAAATTCAGTAATGCAAGGTAAGGTTCAAAATCAGTCAAAATGGCAACAGAATAAAGAAGGAAAAAACTCACACCTCACAGATGCAGAAAAAGAAAGTGGTAAAATTCAATGCCATTTATTTAAAAAAGCAAACTTTTCAGAAAACCAATCATAGGAATAAACTTCTTTAATCTAATAGAAGTAAGTAAAAATTTATAAAGCTAATATCATACCCAACAGTGATGTTTCCCCACCTCCCCCAAATCAGGACCATAACATGGATGTCTATTATTACCATCTGTTCTGTATTTTATTGAGGTACTAGTCCATGTGATATAGCATGAAAAAAAAAAGATATAACCATTAGAAAGAAAGATGTAAATCTATCTTTATTTGCAGATGATATGATTGCTTATATGAGGGGAGAAATGGTTTCATATAAATTTTAAAACTTATAAGTGAATTTAGCAAAGTTGTGGATCCAAGGTCCATGTATAAAAAAAATTGTATTTCTATATAAGGGTCAAAAGAATTGGAAAATAAAATTAGAAAACATTAGATAGGGATACATTAAATGAAAAATGTATAAGACCTCAACACTGAATTTACAAAATACTGCTAAGATAAATTCAAGTCAAAATATATGGAGAGAGACCAGAGTCACTGGAATTCTCTGATAATGGTTAATTCTACATGTCAACTTTACTGTTCTAAAGGATGTGCATATACTGGGCAAAATGTTTGTTGTGTATGTGTCAGTGAAGGTTTTTCTGGAAGAAATTAGCATTTGATTCAGTAGACCAAGTAGAGATCAGTCCTCACCATTGTGATGGACACCATCTAATCCATTGAGAGCATTAATAGAGCAAAAAGGGGAAAGAAGAACAAATGTTCTCTCTTTAACTGCGAGCTCATCTTTTCCTGCTGTCAAACATTGGATTTACTGGTTCTCAGGACTTCTGACTCTGGAATGAACACTAATGCCTCCCTAAACTCATGTCTTTGGTCTTGGACTGAATTGTATCACTGGCTTTCTTGGTGTTCCAGCTTACAGGCAGAAGGTTGTGAGATTTCTTAATGAGGTGAGCCAACTCCTATAACAAATCTCCTCTTCATGTATCTCTCTATATATCCTATGGGTTTCAGTTTCTCTGAAGAATCTTAATACAGCTCAATATTATTAAGTGTTTATTCTCTCCAAATTGATTTGGAGGCCCAATGTATCCCCATTCATAACTTAAGTATCTTTTATTTTTGTAGAAATTGATAAACTTATTTTTAAAAGAGATATAAAAATGCAAAGTACATAGATTAGCCAAGCTAATCTTGAAAAATAATATAGATTTTAGAAACATTCCATCAAATTTCTTAACTTATAATAAAGCTACAGCAATACGTCAGTGTGGTATTGGCATAAGGAAAGACAAACAAATGAAACAGTTCAAATACAATTTAGTCATTTGGATTTTTAAATATCTTGGAAGTTGTCAATGCAATCAAAGAGAGGAAGGAAACTCTTTTCACTAAATGGTATGGGAGCAACTTGATACCTGTATGAAACACACACACACACACACACACAGAGCATTGATCCAAAACAAACTATCAATTTAATTTGATGAAAGCATCATCTAAATGACAATTGAGTATAATGGAGCTGTGTATTACTAAGTCTTCAGAGAAATCAGAGCAGACAGAGACAATTATGAGAACTTGAGGAAGACACAATTATTACAAGATAGGAGAGGGAACTTATAGTGAGTGTGTTTCAAAAGTATATTTGAAAATTTGTTCAGAGTCATCCATTTTTAACCATTTTATCCCAGACAAAAGTGATTCGTGTGGCTAGAGTTCTCATCATTAAGATATGGAAACCATTTGTTCTCAACACTTCCATGTTTCAGTATGGAGAAGAAGAATAGAAGAAATATTTTCCCAGTTTTGGTACTTCAGCAACTGAGCTTGAAAAAGCATCCAGTTCACCAGAATTGAGAGGAGAGCTTGTGCCATTGCACTGGTTACACCACTCTTTTCTGCTAGATTGCTCAGCATGTTATAAAAGCAGGATATAAAAATATCAAGGGTAGCTTTCCATGGAATATATATTTCTGTAATGGTGATGGGTCTGTTCAGATGGATCTCAAAGAAAGATTGTCACTACTTTGGCCATAGCAAAGAGAAACAATAAATAATTATGGAAGATTTCTATGTTTAAAATACTTCTTGGACACTTTATAGGACCAAAAAGAATACAGCAAATTAAGCTGTAATCTAGCCTGGAGAAAATACATAAAAAATAATCAGTTGAGGACAAGTATTTGTTGAGGACTTCAAGCTTGAAGACCATTTCAATGCTCTGCCTTTCCTTTAAGATACTGACTTCAAATTTACAAACAGTAGCAATAAGAACCAAGGTATTGTAAGCAGGGTTATATTCTTAATAGAGTATTAATTTTTGGAGCAACATTGATTATCAAATTGTACATGCTATTCTCAAATTCCCACAGGAAGAAATCATATTGAGCTTTCAAGTTATCCAAGACTTGGATGTTTAATGTTTAATGAAGCTTGTTTTATCTCAGCTTCCTTTTTCTCAAACTTTCCAATGGTTCTCTTAGAGATTTTAATACATTTGAGATTAGGTGGTCTGTTCTGGCTTGCTTTTTCCAGACTGAGAGTTCATCTTTTCCAAGTTTGATATATAAGCTTTCATGACGTCCACTGCCTCCTAACAACTCTGAGAAAGTAAAGTAACTCTTTATTGAATAAACATGGAGTTGAGTTTTCTGACATTTACAGTATGAGCTCTTCTGATATGGTACTGAAAATGTAGGGAGGGATAGTTTTTTTAGAGTCCTCAGAGGAACACAGGGTGGGTTTAAGAAGTTTGGCTTATCCTAAAAGAAAGAGTCACCAAAGTCTTCTGACCAGAAAAATTACATGACTAATCTGTTCTTTGAAAATTTATTAGTGTCTTTTGGAATAAATAATGGTTTTCAAAAGTAAAATTTGAAGTTATTATTTGATAGTGCAGTGACTTATGGTGGTTACTGTAAACAGTTAAACCAATGACTTTTAAAAATGCTCATCTTTTTATTTTTTGTATTGTTTTTAAATTACAAAGGTGGTTACTAGAAGCATTTTGTTTGTTCATCTTAAATTTTATAAGACATTTTCCCCAAGGGTTTCTTTCTGTCAAAATATGTTTGCTGATTCTACCTCTTTCTCAGAACTTACTTACACTGTGTATTATTGAAATTATACTAAAACTTATCATCTAATTAGTGCAGTAGTTCTGGGAATAAAGAAATAAAAAGAGATAATTAAATACATAAGAAGTACTTGAATATGTTTCCAACAAACTAGCAGTTCTTAAATTACTTCAGCACCTAATTTTAGTGTATAGATGACAGATATTTGATTTTTATTACAAAAGTATTTTCTATGTAAAATAAGAAATTTTCACATTAGAGTTTTACACTCTTCATTAGAGTTTTGTGCTCTAATTTAGATGTAAACACTTACTACTTACTACTAAATATTTTGTATTTAAAGATATTAAATTATTTTGAATAATTTAAATTAATAATTTAATTATTTTAATGACAGTACATCTAAATCATTGAAAAGTCTCTTGTACAATACTGTACTAAATATACAGATTGGAAAAGTAATAGTGCTTTGCCTAACTTCTTATGGACAAGTAAACAAGAATATTACTAAGTTGTCCAGTATTCCTTCCAATAAATTACGCTACTACTGGGTGAAAATAAATCTTTAAATATTTTTATGTTTTTATAAAACATAGTCAGACTGTGTTTTTGATAGAAATATTAAGAGTATTTTTGTAATACATTTTATGTATTCAATTAAAGTTTCCTCTACCTTTCCTCATAATTTCTGAACTGAATATCCAAAAATTATATACAAAATAAAAATCACCTACAAATCAACTACCCAAGGACTGTATGTTATTACAATTTTGTTTTTAATTTTGCCCATATAAAATAATGAAAGCAAAATGTCAAAAAAGCAAATATAATTTTGCATACTGAAGATTATTTATTTGAGAGAGAGAGAAAGCAAATGCAATTGGGGGGTGCAGAGGAGGAGAAAGATAATCCCAAGCAGACTCCCTGCTGAGTGTGAAGCCTGACTCAGAACTGATCCCACAACTCATGAGATCATGATCTGAGCTGAAATCCCAAGTTGGGACATTTAACCTCCTGAGCTACCGAGGCAACCCTAATTTTGCATACTGATTTAAACTCACATATTCTGAAACAAATCACAAAGTTAATTTCTGTTTCACTGTAAATTCTTTCTGAATTCATGAAGTAGTCAAACTACATGTTTCATAGTTCAGAATCATTCACTGGGTACACATAAGCCAGGGTGTAGAGTTCAAATAATGAATAATTGCTATTTATAAATTATTAATAATGCAGTAAGTGAGTTACACATTCAAACTAACAACTATAAAACAGTGAAATAAATTCTGGACCAGAGGTTTGTTTATGATAACAGCAGAGTTCATAGAAGGATATTCATTTTATTTTTCCACGTTGATCAATAAAGATGACATAAAAGTCAAGCTTGAGCTGGGTTTTGAAAGACGCAAAGAAGTTAACAGAGGGATAAGATGGTGAAAGGCATTCTGGGGAAAAAGAATAGATATGTAAAATAATAAAATCGTATTTGAAGTAACATTAAATTTCTTCTGTGTTACTAGTTTGTAAAATACAAGAGATGGAAGAGCAGTCAGATTTGAGCAGAAGTGCAGTCAGATTTGACCAGAAGTAGAAAGGTAATAGATTTTGGTGAACCTGCTTTCTTTTATAGGTGATAAGATTCATTGAAAGGTTTTATTTGAAGGCTAGACTTTCATAGTAGCAGTTTTGAAAGGGATACATTTTGAGGGACAGGAATGGAAAAGGAATTATAGCTTATTTTTATAATCATAGAAATGAGGATTGAACTAATGAGTAGTTTTAGCAAGGGAGAAAAACAGGACATATACGAAGAACACAATTTATAAAATTATAATGAGGTGGAAATTCACATGTTGGTAGCAAAAATAAACACAAGGAGTTAAAGATGAATCCCAAGTTTCTGGTTTTGGTCTATGGTGGTAAAAGCAACAAAGAAAAGGGTATTTATTTGGAAATTGTCTTATTTTGTATTTGAGTTCAAATGACAAAACTACCAGAAGATGTACATTCCCCAGATAATTTTATTTTTATGCTAGTATTTTACATAAAGTAGTATTACATTTTTATGTAGTTACCTCTATTTCTACTTTTTTTTGAAACATAGAAATTTCACCTACCTCACGAAGTTTTGACAAGTGTTTAATTATATTAACCAAGTGTTTAATTCTATTCTATATATATACATAATTATTTTAGTCAGGGTTCTCCAGAAAAGAGAACCAATAAGATACATATCAGTTTTCTCTTCAATAGAAGAAAGATTTATTTTAAGAAGTTGTCTCACATGAGTTTGGGTCTAGAAAGTCTGAAAAGGGCAGCCAGGTAGGTTGGACATTCAGCAAAGAGTTGACGTTGTAGGGGCTCTGGGAGGCTCAGTGGGTTAAACCTCTGACTTCAGCTCAGGTCATGATCTCAGGATCCTGGGATTGAGCCCTGCCCTGGGCTTTCTGCTCAGCAGGGAGCCTGCTTCCCCCTCTCTCTCTGCCTGCCCCTCTGCCTACTTGTGATCGCTCTCTCTGTGTCAAATAAATAAATAAATAAATAAATAAAATCTTTAAAAAAAAGAGGAGTTGATGTTGTAGTGTTGAAGAGATTGTTTGGACACTTCGGTCTCTGCTCTTAAGTCTCTCAGCTGATTGGATGACACCCATCCTTGTTATGGAGGGAAATGTGTTCTATTCAAAGTCTACTGACTTAAATGTTCATTATATTTAATATACAACTTCGTAGCAACATCTAGACTGATGTTTGACCAAACAACTGAACATCACCGCCTAGTCAAGTTGACACATAAAATTAACCATCACAGTTATATAGTTGTATTTTGTTTAAGCACAAATTATGAGGTGAGAATCTGGCATGATTATTTCCAGAACTGTTAATTGTTACAACAGCATATTCTGACTAATATTAATTTTCCTGGTCATTTGCACTACTTTTTTTTGTTTAATCATGAATTATCTTATAATTTTCTTTTTTTTTTTTTTGGAGAGAGAGAGTGTGTGTGTGTGTGCGTGCGCGCGCGCACGCACACACACACACACACACACACACACACACACACACAGTAGGAGGGGGCAGAGGGAGAGGGATATATACCAATCAATAGAACTTGCTGACTGAGTCTTTAATTTTCCAGGCAGAGATCAAATTGCTTGCCAAACAGAAATATTGTGGAGGTAAGCAATGTGATGTCATTTATGACATTTTATTTTTAAAATGTTAGTACCTATAATTAATGTCATAAGCCATTAGATATGATGCTTTCCTATGCTGAGACAATATGTACTACTTAAAGGTAGTTGTCATTTTTGACAGTGACTAAAAATATCATTACTTAAGAAAATCTCTGTGTAAAAATATGAATGCTTAGGAAAATCTCTGTAGACAAAATAACACATAGCAGTTTAGAAACAATTTCTTTTAATTTTTAATATTGTATTATGACAGGAGCTGTTATTTTTTTTTCTACTTCCTGACAGGTTTTGCAGAATAAACCAAAATTCAAAAATAAAAGTGTAGCATCATACTAACTTCCCTTTTGCAAAGAGAATCATTAAATTGTACATGTCATTGACAAAAATGGCCCCAACTTATCAATAGTTCCTATTCTGAAATGCTGTAAGAAAAGGAAACAGGCTCATTAACTAGCAGATGTTGAATTGGTTGAACATACCAAATTCAACATGAAGTGAAAGCAAGGAAAGTAGTCATTAATTCTCTTTAAAATGACTTAATCGGCAAATGGTAAAATTTGGTAGTAAAAGTATACTATGAATACGTAAGTTACTAGTTATTTATTTCTACCATAAGCATTTGTTATAACTTCTCTGTTCATTCTCTAATAGGTGACATGATTAAAATATAAGTCAAATAAGCAACTGTGTTGCTCAATATATATGTGAGTGATCTATAAGTATTATCAGACAAATATCAGGTTCATAGTATAATTATAAGTTAAACTTTAATCAATTTGTAGGATGATTTTTTTCCCACTGTTTTAAAGTATACTATGAGGTCATCTAAACAAAGATATGAATGTCAGAGCTTTAATTTATTTAATAAATATTGATTGGTCATGTCAATATTAATAGGGAGGAAGATGTGAGGATATTGTCAAAGCACAGTGTGATTAGAGCAACAGATCAAAATGGCTAGCAATAGAGACTCTGGAACCAGATTGCCTGAGTTTGAAACCTGGCTCCAACACTTATGAGCTATTTGACCATGATGGACAAGGTATTTATTCTTTCTCTGCCCCAGTTCCCTTATTTATTATATGAGAAAAAATAAGTGTTTCATATTGATATAAGAAATACATGAATTTATATCTGTAAAGCAATTTGCACAGTCTGACACATAGTGAGGGTTATGTGTTTGTTAAATTGATAAATATGAGACAATCAATAATCAAGGGGATAATAGTAAAGTTTGGCTGTTTATCGTGCTGAATTCAATAAGCTAAGTTTGTAGAAGACAAGTAGCAGGGAAATAGCAGGGAAGAATTTTTTAGGTTATAGGATAAATAGGGAAAACAGAAAATAATTAAAGTTAAAACATGCTTCTTACCTAGCATTTGTTATGCTTTTTTAAATACTCTGCCAAGATTGTATTTATCTGAAAGGCATAGGAGAGTATGGGCATGAGGTCATTGCCAAAACTGGAGGCTGTTTCTAGGACTGCTATTTGGATCAATAAAAGGTGGAAATTAGAATCTCAAAGGCTGGGCAGGATGGTTTAACTTACAGTTATTGATTCAACATGGCTAGGGGTCACATGCTGCAAGTAACATTGTGTTTTCAGTGGGGCTTGATAAAAGGGAACACATCATTTCAGGACTCTCATAGGATGTAATCTCGGTAAAAATCTTACTGAGGCAAATCCTAAAAGCCATGATAACTTTACAGAGATATCACTACTCTTTTTTTCATGTTGGCATTTCTCAAATGTGCAAAGTCCTGCTTCAAGCCTATTGTCATGTAGCTCTCAATGCAAAACCATTTCCAAGAGTATACTGGCCTTCTTGCCCTAAACTTTGTCCCTCCAATAGCCCAAGCTCATCTCAATTCACTGTAGAGGGCACCTCTGACTCAGGGACATCTCCTGGTATTCAGAACTGCAAAGTAAGGTATCCAAAGCTCTTGTCACATCCCCATTACTTGCTTGACATATATCTTAAAGATGTTCCTGAGTTACCAAGTTTGACCTGCTGTCTACTATGTGTGTGTGTGTGTGTAAGTACATTCAAGTTTTGTGTGGGGGAAGTGAAAGTGATCATCTGTGTGGTGGGTACATATTGAGAGATTAGAGGAGGGCATGAGCACTGTCTTATGTGAAAGTCAAGTGTAATGTCTGATGGTTACTGTCCTTAATCCAGGACACCCACAAACTTTCTGTCTTCATTCAAATTATAATTATTTTCAAAATTCACAGTGGCTTTTAATACAGGCAGATGTAATAAAGCTTCAAGTACTGCAGTAACTCTTTGTATTGGTGTTAACCCAACCCAGGATCTGAAGAATTCTTGGTGTAATTTTTCTCCATTTATTTTAGATTTTTGCAGTGAAAGGCAATTACGATAAAGAGAATAATAAAGAAAAATGTTAAAGATTGAATTTATATCTAATCTTCTCTAAAGTTATGTATGTTAGTCATCCTTAATTTCAACTCTTGAGGTTTTATCTCATTTGAAATATTCCTCTGAATACTCAGTGAATAAAATGTTGTATATGTAGTGATGGAATCCTAATTTTTCTATCATACTATAAGAATGAAACAGTTGGTTAATAAATTAACCAAGGTCATACAATCAATTATTTACTAGGTTCAGTTCCCTAAAGGCCATGTGTTCCTTATGAAATACGTTGAATAGAAGAATTCTTTTCTAACCTAGGCATAACTTAAAAGTCAAATGAAAATTGCTATTCTGGGTTCCTAGGAACCTATGTGTGATTTGACAATTTATTAAGAGAAATAGTTCCCTGAGATAAATTTTCCATTTAAGTAGAAAAAAAAATAAAACCATACACAAGTGACCGTTGAGCAACACAGGTTTGAACAGTAGGTTTACGTACACATTGATTTTTGATAAATATAATATAGCATTGTAAAAGTATTTTCCTTATGATTTTCTTAATAACATTTTCTTCTCTTTGGTTTTTTTTTAACATAAAAATACAGTATACAATAGATATAACACAAAATATGTGTTAATTGACTATTTATGTTACAGATAATGCTTCCGGTCAGCAGTAGGTTGTTAATAGTTAAATTTTTTGGTGGGTGGAGTCAAAAGTTATATGTGGATTTTCAACCATATAGGGGTTCAGGACCCTTAACCCCTTGATTATTCAAGGATCAACTTTACATAGTTTTTTAAGTCAGACAAATATATTCTACGTCATGGGCTTTGTGTCCTCTGATCTCCCTATGATATCTTTAATGTCAATGGACTCTCAGTGCTCTTAAAACTTCCTTTCTGATAAAAATAAACAAGAAAAATACTCATGTACTCTTTTCAAAGGGCTGCTTCAGGTCTCCTCTGAAGCTCTGTAATATGAAAAGACCCTTCACCTTAAACATAAACAAAATCTCTCTTATTTATTTCCTTTTTGTGCTGATTCTAGATAAAGCATGTTTTTCAATCCTGAGGCACCAGGCTGAAACCCAAATAGGTTTTGTTGTTGTTGTTTTTCTTTCATGAGTTTTGAAAGAGATAGTTTACCTAAATAATAAAAGGATATGTTTTCATATGGCCAGATATTCCTCGAATAAGAAAACAGTGGGATCTAAAATGAACATACATACTCACACATCAACAATAGAAATTTATCCAGTCAAAGGATAATTGTAAAGATTTTAAAAGATATTAAAGTTTGGTAGATATACAATTAAGTTTCTGTGTTAATAATAATAAGCCCCAAATCTGTAAAATTTTGTTTCAGGAAATATTATATTCTCAAGCATTGAGAAAAATTTTATAAGATCATCAGCTGGCAATGTTTTAAAATGCATATTAAATAAATGCATATAACTACTTCAAAATCAGACTGAGTAGAAAAAAATGCAATACTTTTCCCAAGTTAATCAGGAAGCCTAAAATGAAGGAAGAATTTAAATTTTAGATTCCTAATCAGATTCTATCTTTTTATTAGGAGTTCATGTGTGATTTTTTTTTCTTTCTGAACATTGAGAAAAAAATGTTTTAGTGGCTACATTGTATTTATTGAACTTTGGTGGAAAATAGGGTTTAGAAGCAGATCAATCCCAAAATATTTTAATATATATGAGTGCATTACTGTGAGTAATGGTCACATTTATTACTAAATAGCAAATACTAACTAATACTAATACTGACTAATAATTTTTATTTTATTTTTGAAGAACAGAAAATCTGTTTGTTTTATATATTTAGTAACTGGGATTAAATTAAACCTGGTGATTCACAGACCTGTACCCCTGGGGATAAAAATATATGTTTATAAAAAATAAAAAATTAAAAAAAAAATCATGCATTCCAAGCACATTGTAGACAATTTAGATGTGTGTAAAGGATAAGAAAGCTATTTAAGAAGAAACCAAGAGTATAGTTCATTTTTAAAAGAAATTGTCAAGTGAGGTAGTAGCTTTCACAGTGTAATTAATAATTTACTAGGTTCTTCCTCTATGCTAGAAACAAGCAACTAAGAGCGAAACAAAATGCCATGATTCCTTCAGCACAGTGATAATTGTTATCTAACACTTGATTGTGCTCACAGGAAGTGCAGTCATAGCCATACTAAGATGGATTTGTGGAAGTCTTAACCTTGTCATTCCTTATAGAAATTAGCCATAAAACTTCATCACAATGCATCCCTAGGTTTGAAATTCTCATTGCTAGGACAAATTCAGGAGACAATGACAGGAATGGAAATTAAATGCTCTGGTAAACTCTGCACTATCAGATAGGGCAGATCTGGCATTATCTTTGAAACAAAATCTTTCAAGGGATTTGGGAAAGAAAACAAAATAGAAAATAGTTGTGTTTAAAACTGTCTTAAAATAATTATGCAAGTCATTTATTAAGATGTTAAAAGGAGACAAAAATGCTAAAATATAAATAGGTCAAGATGTTGTTCTCATGGCAAGATACAGTATGCTACCTTACTGTAATCCATCTCAAGATACAGACATGGAAAGCAAACTACTACTATTTGCTATATTTTCTTGCTGCCTTCACATTAGTATTATGCAATCTGTTGCTTCTAAACCCATTTATTTTATATAATTACAGTATGAAAAATAGTATTTGCACTTTCAAATCTAGAACTAGACAAAATATTCACTTATAAATTGATATCAAATCTAAAAATCAACTTAAGTAGAAAGAAAAAGTAGTCATTAATACTGACTGCTGTACTGGGTTCCTGGGTGGCTCAGTTGGTTAAGCGACTGCCTTCAGCTCAGGTCATGATTCTGGAGTCCCAGGATTGAGTCCTGCATTGGGCTCCCAGCTCCATGGGGAGTCTGCTTCTCTTTCTGATCTTCTCCCCTCTCATGGACTATCTTACTCTCTCTCTCTCATATAAATAAATAAAATCTTTAAAAAAATACTGCTGTTGATTGAAGAATGATCACAAATATTAGGTAGAAATGTGACTCTTTCAAGCGTTTTAATCACCATTTTAATATGCATGTATTTTTGGAATACATTTTATCCCATATATATGTATATGAATGTATAGGAATATGTTTTTGGAATATTTTTAGAATGTCTAACAATTGGAATATATTGTTTGATGGTAATATTTTAGAAGATGAATGAAACAGGCTCACTTAGGTGAGTAAATTGTTGACCTATGAGAAAGAATTTTGTACTTTTATTTGGACAAGTTTATCTCATACTCTTGTAGAATTTTCCTAATAATTTTCTTAAGTTTTATAATTTATTTTCACAATATTTATTCTTCCAATCCAGGAGCATGGAACATTTTTCCATTTCTTTGTGTCTTCCTCAATTTCTTTCATGAGTACTTTATAGTTTTCTGAGTATAGATTCTGTGTCTCTTTGGTTAGGTTTATTCCTAGGTATCTTATGGTTTTGGATGCAATTGTAAATGGGATTGACTCCTTAATATCTCTTTCTTCTGTCTTGCTGTTGGTATTAATAAAATTTAAATTTTAAAAATAATGCTACAACTAACCATATGACTTAATGCTATGTTGATTTATTGTACATGTTAGATTCTTCTTAAAGGGTGTTCCTAAATATTTGGTTGAATATTTTAGAATTATTATATTGAAGTATGCTGATTGTAGAAATCTAGGCATATTTAGTTTTCTACTCTACCTGGTCCTATAAGCACATTAGAAATTTTACAAATATAAAATGAAGTTACATTTCTCATTTTACTGCTATAAATAATGACAAATAAACAAGAAAAACCCTAAACAAAATATTCTATGTACCCAATATCTTACACTCATTTAATTATAGTCATACTTTTGTGTAATTAAATAATTGACAACATTGAGATATTCAACCTTCACTGATGTCTTTGAGGTTTATATTTAAAAGATCAATAGTGGTGTTTTAAATTTCAACTATATGGACAAATCAGTGACTACCCACAGTGCTTTACTAGATGGCAGTAACCCATAGGTCAGACAAAGTTTTTGATAGGTACATAGTCAAAAATCAGGGAAAATACTCTCTTCAACAAATGGTGCTGGGAAAATTGGACAGCTACATGTAAAAGAATGAAATTGGACCACATTCTTATACCATACACAAAAATAAACTCAAAGTGGATTAAAGACTTGACTGTGAGCTGTGAATCCATAAAACTCCAAGAAGGAAACATAGGCAATAATTTCTTTGACATTGACCATAGAAACATTTCTCTAGATATATCTCCTCAGTTAAGGAAAAAAAAAAGTAAAATTAAACTACTTGAAGAACACAAAAATAAAAAGCTTTTGCATGGTGAAGGAAATCAACAAGAAAACAAAAATGCAAACTATTTTTTAAAAAAAGATTTTTTTAATTTATTTGACAGAGAGAGACACAGCGAGAGGGAACTTGAGAAGGGGGAGTGGGAGAGAGAGAAGAAGCAGGCTTCCTGCCAAGCAAGAAGCCTGATGCAGGGCTCGATCTCAGGACCCTGGGATCATGACATGACCCAAAGGCAGACACTTACCGACTGAGCCACGCAGGTGCCCCCCAAATGCAAACTATTGATATTTATTTGCAAGTGATATATCTAATAAGGGTTTAATACCAAAAATAAATAAAGAACTTACACAATTCAACACCAAAAAACATGCCAAATAATCCATTTAAAAAGTGGCCAGAGGCAGGAATAGACACTTTTCCAAAGAAGACATACTGATGACCAACACACATGAAAAGTTGATCAACATTACTAATCATCTGGTAAATGCAAATCAAAATCACAAGGAGTTATCACCTCACACCTGTCAGAATGGATAAAATAAAAAAGGACAAGAAATAATAAATGTTAATGAAGATGTGGAGAAAAAAAGGAACCCTCATGTACTGTTAGTAGGAATGCAAATTGGTGCAGTCACTGTGGAAAACAGTATGGAAGTTCCTCAAAAAATTTAAAAATAGAATCACCATATGACTTAGTAATTCCACAACTGGGTATTTACCCAAAGAATATGAAAACGCTAATTCAAAAAGTGTTTTCATACCCCTATGTTTGCTGTGGCATTATTTAAAATAGCCAAGATATGGAAGCAACCCAAGTGTCCTTCCATAGATGAATGGATGAAGAAGTGGTATTAAATGGATTATTACTCAGCTATAAAAAAGAATGAAGTCTTGCCATTTGCAACAACATGGATAGACCTGGAGGGTATAATGCTAAGTGAAATAAGTCAGTCAGAGAAAGACCCATATGATTCCACTCATATACAGAATTTAAGAAATGTAATAAGCTAACAAAGAAAAAAAAAGATAAACAGACTCTTAAATACAGAGAATAAATTGGTGGTTGCCAGAGGAAAGAGAAGTAGGGAAAAGAATAAAATAGTTAAAGGTGATGAAGAATATACACTTCTTGAGGAGCACTGAGTAATGTATAGAATTGTTTAATAACAGTGTACACTTGAAAGTAATATAAAACTACATTAATTACACATCAATTAAAAAAATTAAAAAGGCAAAAAAAGATTCTCCTAAACTATTACACATAATATCATTTAAATGAAACTATAAAAATGTTAAAATAAAATACACTAATTATATAATTATTGTATACCTACCACTCAATTGTTGTGATAGTATGCAAATTAAGGATTTGAAAGATCTATATTTATTGGTAAATGCCTTAAGGGATTTGTTTCTCCCAAATTAATAGCAACTGTCATGAATTATTATTATAACAATAGGGTGCAACCTGGAATAGTCCACTGCTTCTCATGTCATGCTATTCCTCTTCTACTTCTCATGTCATGTTACTCCACTTCCACTTCTACTCCATACTGCTGAACAGGCATTTCAGCAGTGAGTGCCTTCTTAGTGTAGGAGTCAGCAGTCACATATTTGGAAGATGCTGTTTTTAGAAAAGCTGATTTAGCAGAGGAGTAGAGGTACTAACTGGAGCATGCAATTAAAATGTATAAACAAAAGATGAGAGAGGAAATGCAAAATAGGACTGGCTCATAGGTTAAGATAAAAAAGTAAATGTAAAGATTTAAAGGGAGAAGATGTTCTCAAAATAAGATTAAAGGTTACAAGAAAAATGGGAGTTCTTAAACTAACAGCCTTTTCTCCCAGAAAAATGGAGAAAAATCAATTTTAAAGTGAAACTTGCAGAGATTTTTTAAATTCAAAAGTAATAAAAGTGGACAGATTTTAAAAGTTAGTTAAACTATAAAGATTAAATATGCATTTGGGAAGAAGCATTCATTCTACTTAATGCAAAATAGGTGTACAATGTCATGAAGAGTAAATATTAAATAGTTTTATTTAAAAAATTATTAGGGCTAAACATTTCTGATTTAGGGATTTATTATTGATTTATTATTTCAATATGAATTGTCTACTAAATGCTATACTTTGAGTTAAGTAATGGGTAATAGAAACATAAAAAGAATTCTTGAAATAACTTCTTTAGCATTAGAAGAGTAGGATTATGACATCATAGAATTTATTACATTTCTAAGTAAAGATTATGGTTTGAAATATAGTCTTAAATTATATTCAACTAAATTCAACTAAATTCAATTAGTTTGTGTCTCTAGTTGATTGTTTGGATTGAAACTTGATGTTTAAAAAAAAATAAAAGAAACCTGATGCTTTGACATATAGTCTTAAAAGATAAAAGTTTATTTATAACAAATATATATATATATATACACCAAATATCCTTTGGTATTCATCTAAATCTGACCCTGCTCAGGCCTCTGATAAAATTTTCAGTTTCATCCAAGTTTGTCTATTTTTAGTTTCTTTCTCTCTTGTAAAGGATATTTGGTTTTCCTAGAAAATCACAGTTTTCATCCAGGTTTTCAAATTTCATACATGTATTATGATGCACTCTGTTAGTGATAATTTACAAAACCTCTTTTTCTGTGCTAACTTCCTTAATTTAATTTTTAACTTTCAATTTAATCTCCAGTATTGAGAAGAAAATTCACTTGCAAGTTACTGGTCTGTATTTTATCCTTCAAAAATCAGGTATTGAATTGATTCATGCATATCAGGGCTTCTTCTGTTTTCAAATGTATCATTTGACCTTTGTCTTTCTGAATTATTTCCTTGTATATTTTTCTTTCTTTTTTTTTTTTTCCTAGTTTCTTTAGTTTAATGCTCTCAATTTTTACTTGATTATTCCCTCTGGTTATGCATCTAGGTAATGCATTGCTATCTGAAATAATACAAACATGGTGTTGAAACCTCAACATCAAGAGTGATGTCAAGTTCTCACATTCCAAGGCACATAGTATCCATTTACCCCTGATCGGAGATGGCAAATTTCATCACTCTGTTGAGGTATTGTCTGTTTTATCCAGTTAATGGTTATAATTTTTCATTTTTTAATTAAGAATTTGGGAGAATATTCTTTGAAAATTTATAAATATCTCATTCCTCATCAAATCACTCCTATCCTCCAGATTCAATATTCATTGATAATTCAAGCCTGAATATATTTTTGCTATGATGATTGGAAAATGGTGATTTTTAAGTCCTTCATATCTTCTATTAGAAGACATTCTACTATGTAAGTTTCCCTTTCCTTTTATTTATTTATCTTTTTACTCATTTATTTTACTTATGTGCCTGTTTGTTTACTTTTATGTTCAGTATAACTTCATAAATTATTTTATTCAATAGGTGATCATCTGTTACTGACCTATTTTGATTTTCAGATTTATCCCAATATGGCCAGTGGAGTATATACCCATACCTTTGCTCTAATTAAGTTATTAGTTCTGTAGCAGCAGTATTCTAGAGAAATAATAAAATATTATAGTTACGAATTGTCAAAGATAAAACTAAATTGGATATACAATTAACAAAGGCTATTTATTAATAAATTTTTATTAAGTGAACCTATTTGCTGTATTTCAGCAAGGCTTCAAAAGCGTTAGAAGAGAATACTGCTATAGAATAAAAAGAGAAAATTCCAACGGCACCTGGGTGGCACAGTGGGTTAAGCCACTGCCTTCGGCTCAGGTCACGATTTCAGGGTCCTGGGATCAAGTCCTGCATCGGACTCTCCGCTCAGCAGGGAGCCTGCTTCCTCCTCTCTCTCTCTGCCTGCCTCTCTGCCTACTTATGATCTCTCTCTGTCAAATAAATAAATAAAATCTTAAAAAAAAAGAGAGAGAGAGAGAGAGAGAAAATTCCGAGACAGTCTCTGACTGGGCAAGCATTCTATTAAAATAAGATTTTTGTAAGTGTTCCTTGGTCTTCAGGAACATTTGGTAGTCTTTGGCTGCAAGGGTATAAATAAGCAAGTTTGAGCACATTTCTGAAGAGGAAGGATTGTACTAATTTAGAAGTGAGGGTTTTCTGTGGCTGGTCATATCTTAGAACAAGTATGAATTGATAGGGGTGCTTTTGTTTTGAGCAAACTGTCCCAATAGTCCTGATGTGGGTGGCTACCATGGCAGACTAATTTATCAGAACACCAACTTAATCCCTCCATCCACACTCACAAGCTTCATGACTCAGGTCAAGTAATTAAGATGTGCTGGTTAGGCTGATTTCACCATATGCTTTCTTCACTCATCTATGCCCTGTTAGATGCTCCAGAAAGCCAATCCATATGAACTACAACATCTGAGCTACCAGTCAGTTTGGAATATTTGTTCCCATTTGCTCCTCTCCCCCCAACCATTTTATTTTATTTCTTTTCAGTGTTCCAAAATTCATTGTTTATTCATCACACCCAGTGCTCCATGCAGTACATGTCCTCCATAATACCCACCACCAGGCTTACCCAACCCCCACCTCCCTCCCCTCTGAAACCCTCAGTTTGTTTCTCAGAGTCCACAGTCTCTCATGGTTTGTCTCCCCCTCCGATTTCCTCCATCTTACTTCTCCTCTCCATCTCCCAGTGTCTTCTGTGTTATTCCTTATTCACCACAAGTAAGTGAAACTAGATGATACTTGCTCCTTTCTTGACCCTCCACTGACTTTTGGTGGCTGCATTTCCCTACAGTTACACGGTTACAGGAACATAGGTTCCTTCCTCTTTCTCCTTCAGGCTCCCAAAGGCAATAGTTCCCTTCTGTGTTAGTGCTCCAGACTTTACCAACCCCATCCATTCTCTTAAACTTTTCTACCCTTCTATAAACTGTTCCTTCATTAAATCGTTTTTAGCTGACTCCCTTTGAGTGTGCCACCTAGTTCTTGTCAGACGCTGAGGACTCCCTTGTGCCTTAATTTGTTCAGCTATAAAATTAGGGTAATAACTATTACCACACTAAGGCAGGTTATAAAGTTCATATGTATTAATGTATGTAAAGCCTTTAGAATAGTATCTGGCCCATGGAAAGCACTGGGTAAATCTAACTCACAATCATAATGATGTTAATAATGTTATTATTACAACCTCAGATTATTTCATTTGGCTTACAAATTGAGTCTCTTTGAACTTCTTTTTGGGTATTCTACGCAATTTTCTATAGTATAGGGTGAAAATCCTTGAAATCAGAGTAAGAGATTGATTGCAATAGGCATATTTAATTAAGGAGATTAAAAATTTCTTCTCCCTTAACAGAATGAAAAATGTCTACATTTATTTAAGAGAAATGCAAATAAAAATAAAAATTTATGTAAAATAAAATATAAATTAAAATGTGATCCATCCTTTTCTTTGGCAGATACACTTTTTTGATCCAAGAGAAGTTGTAGATAATTGTATTTAAATACATAATTCAAATAAAGCAGCAACCTTACAACACACACACCTATACACAACACAGAGATCTTATCTTTACAAGTTGAAAATAAAATTCTTCTTCCTTTTTTATAAGTCATGCCCCAAACCCCCATCATGTGATGATATCTAACTTCTCTGGTCTAGCTCTCATCTTCCCTCAGGATACCTGTTCCCATCACTGTGTGTGGAGTTGTTGGGGTAGTATGCCAAATGCCTCTGTTTATGCCCCATGCACATTCTAGGAATATCAGTGTCTTCAATTTATTTATTTGAACCTGATAGGGGTGATGAAGAATAAATGTGGTTGGAACTTATTGGTCTTAATAATGCTCTGAGGAATGCCTAAGTTTCCTAGATCCCAGACTGCTTTATTTTTTAATCCTTTCCTAGATCCATATTTCTATCATTTTTCTTAATTTCTGTGAGATCCCTATGTAGCTTAAGTAAATCAAAGCCACTTTTGTTTCTTTACAAACAGCCCTGATAAGAAAGTTTGCTTAATTTTAAAATGGTGCAGAAATTGCCAAGTAACTGAGTTATGTAGATAAAAATTCACTAATAACCAACAAAATTTCTTTAGTATTTAGAGGAATAACTGGACTATAGATCTGTACTACATCATCTGTTAGGTTTATTGTTTGTATTATTTGAGAGGGGAAGTGCATTCATATTTCTTGTCTTGTGGGACATGTTCAATATGCTCAAAAATTATGTATCAAAGAGTGACAGAGAACTAACTCAAGACTTGCTTTGAGAGTGACAGAAAATTTTGGTATTGGAACTTGCTCTCATGTTTGTACAACGTATGAAATTCACAATCTTAAGAAGAAATACATAATCAAAATATCAATACTTAAATAGTTTAGTAATATAACTCTATAAAAATGTTAAGATTATTGATGTGTAAGGTCCTAACAATTATAAATTTGCTATAAGGGACCAAAGAGATATTCTAGTTAAATCTCTTAATTTTATAAATAAACAAAACAAGTGCAGAAAAAATAAGGTGAGAAAGGGTCATGAAGATTGGAAAGGCTGTGATCCACATATTGTGACTCTTCTCATGTTTATTGTGTTTCACCTCTTATTTTCTTAATAATCCCTTATATACTTGAATATTTTTTTGGTTTGCTAACTAACAAAAATAATAATGTTATTTAAACACTTAAAACATGCCAGGGACTCTTCTGAGAGTTTTACTTATGTCATTGTATGTAATCTTCACAACAATCCTTCAAGGGGGACACAATTTTCAACCCTTAATTTACAGGTAAGGAAATCCATCAATTAAGCTACTTTCCTAATATTTAGGCCAACACTTTCACAATTTCATCTTTAAATTTACTTCAAAATGCTTGGGAGCATATAATTTATTCATTACTCTTTAAAAGGATTAACAACACCTATGAATTGGATAGTGTTTGATCTAATATCTCTGACCTTTCTTCTAAAGAAAATTTGGAAGTGAAAATGTCATTCATGTCCTCAGTAAAAATCAACGTCAAACATTTACTCTTTGCTATCTTCTTCCATCCTTGAATCCACCTTGATCATAACCAGTTTTCATTGATTCTCTGCTTGGCTTCCTGCCTGTGATGTATTGTGTAACTAGATTTGGACTTTCTTGTAAAGTTCTCTTTCATTTTGCTTAAGCCTTACCTGATTTTAATTTGCACTTTCCCTGCTCTGACCCGCTTTACTTTATAGGTTTCCTATTCTCCTCACTTGAGCAATCTGACAGCACTCAAAAGATGTTTATGATGGCTCATTTTTTTCCCACTGAGTCACACTTGTTAGAGTGACTTTTTCTCTTTAGAAAATAGTACACTTTTGGTAAGAGAGTTCTAATAAGATGCCGTTTAAAAAATAATTTTTTCTAACATTCACAGTGAGAACATTGCTAATAAATCATAAATAATATCAATAGATTAAAAATACCTTTTTCCTCTTTTCAAACATTTTTTTAAGAATACATTGAAGGTCATAGCAAAACTAGAATTTTTTTTTTTTTTTTTTACTCTGTGATTTTTGTGTTCTCATTTTTTGAGTTGACTCTGTAACAGACATTTTAAAATGTCTAAAAAAGATCCACTGAGAAATTATGTAGATGTAATATAGATTATTATAGTGCTTTAAAACTCAGTCACTTTAGAATCATTCATATTTCCTTATCAAAGAACAAAAATGGCTTATTGTTAATCTGTTCATGAAGAATTAACAACAAACTTGCAACTTGTGCTTATTTTAATATTTCTGTACTACACTGTTTAATTAGTGATTGTAATCTTTTCTAAGGTTAGAATAAAACAAATTTAACCTGGAGGTCACTCATATTTTCCATTTGTTAGGATATCTAATTAGCATTGGGAATAAAACTTTGTTGAATTAAATTTGTTTTTCTCTGATTATCTGATATGTAATTCTTATGGATGGGTGCTAGGACCAAAGACTGGGTGGTCACCAAGGTAGAGGAAAAGAATACTTTTAGATTTTACTGTACAAAATAGTAGTTTTCTGAGAGTGTCTAGTAAAACACCATATCCTTGACTCCAACCAAGCTGAGGATTCTCTGTTGCTTTTCCCAGTTCCATGACTCAACACACATTTTCTCCCATCAGGAACCTTTGCCAGTCAGGCCTTGGAAAATCCATGATTGCATGACCTTAGTGGGTGACCACTCTACCAATCCTTTTCCCTCTGCTCAACTGTCCATCCTCATTCAGCACATTATTAAAAAGATTTTATTTATTTGAGAGTCAGAGAAAGAGAAAGAGAGAGAGAGAACAAGTGAGTATGAGCAGGGGGAAGAGCAGAGGGGCAGGACAATGGGGAGGTGGAAAGAATTCAAGCAGATTCCAAGCTGAGCACAGAGCCTGATGCTGGCTTGATTTCAAGACCCTGATGTGACCTGAGCCAAAAACCAAGAGTCCAACGCTTAACCAACTGAGCCACCCAGGCGCCTCCTCATTCAGGATTTAGAGGATAACCAAGTACTCTTATCTGCTGATAGACTCGTAATTGGGAGTACTCAAAAAATCACATGGAGGCCCTTCCCATGGCAAAAAGAATATAGACTTTCTCTACCCATACTTCATGAGCTGAGTGAGTACTAGAGCCCTCCATTTAGTGATTAGGATCTGGGCTGCCTGACAATGTGTTTGGCCATTTTGATAGGCCACTGAAAAGTAGAGGTACCTGAACTGAAAGGCATTAGAGAAGTTCTTGGGATTTTCTCCTGTCATCTTCTGGTAACCTGTGAATATTTTTCATTTATTTCTTTGGATTTGACTGGACTCATGGAAACCATGTCTTTAGAAAAACAGTTCAATATTTTATAATATATGTAGCTCTCCAGGAATCCCTTTATTCACTTGGAAGGCACTGTTCAATTTATGAACTTTAAAACATATTTGTAGGCATCCCTTTTGTAAAAATTAAAGAACTGCCTATATATGCTAAATTACCAATTGATAGGTACCCTTTAGCCTGGACATACCTTTATGTCTAATGTTGCAGAATAAAATTACTAATCCTAAATTCAATGCAGTGTTATTCTTTCATATAAAATGATTTGTAACATTAAATAGGATAAAAGAAAGTAGCAGCCATTGGGTCTAAACTCTGATTTTACTTTTCACTATATTTGCTTTAAAAAATGTATGAGAAATCAAAATAAGAAAAAGAATGAAATGAGTACTTAATGAACATCCTTTAAGAAGTAGCCATTGGTTTCCTGCTATTGATGAAAACTTATGAACATATCTATGACATTAATTGGTTTAATTTAAATATTACCAAAACAAATATTGTATAAATTTTAAGAGAAATTTTGGAGGACTTTTTGTATCTTTAAAACTATTAAGGATTTGAAAAGGAGAAGTCACACAAAAAACACAGTAAAATATCTAGTACATAATAAATTCAGGAGAGGAACTATAGGTTTGGTATGGTTGTACATTCAGAAATATGTCAATCTAGAAGATCACTCATTTCATCGATATATCTGTTTATAGCTAGGCTTGCCTGAAACAATTCAAGATAATGCCTGGTGAATGATATGATTATAAAGAGCTTCCTCTATCACTTCAGACATGTCCCAGTTTGGATGTAAAGTGTATTAGTCAATTTAGTCCTTGATGACCCATCATCTGGCCTTTATTCTCTGTCACAGTTGAGAGGATTAATGAGTGCCCGGATTCCCAAACATGAGTTATACTTTGGAAGGGCTATATACACCCTTGGAATCCTCAATGGCTCCTGCTCTTAGACAACCATAGGGTTTGGGAAAATTAAAGCATTAGCTATAGATTACTTTTTGACTTTGAGAATTTAAGGAATGGTCTATAGGCTTTCTGTCATGCAATTATACTTACTGCATGTGTTTGTACTATTACATACTTGTCCATGAGTAAAGAAGTTAGAAAATTAGAAGAAAAAACATTCTGAGTCTACACTGGAGACCTTCTTCATAGTCACTGCACTGGAGAGTATCATGAAGATTCTCTAACTTGGCAATTCTGCTACTGAGTTTAAATGTTTAGGAAGAAAAAAAGTGGTTGGGAAGACTGAACAAAACAGTCAGTCTTGAAGCATTTCTGCCTTGTTTTGGCTATAGAAAGACGACCTAATTCAGTTATGCTATGAAGCTTTAAAAGCATATCTGTCATTAAGGTAAATGGAGTTGCTTATAATTTTGTCATCTAAGGCAAATTTGACTTGCTTTATAAGTATATTCTTTTGTAGCATGAAAAAATACAAATGCAATAATATACCCTATAGCAAGCCAAGATTACATGTATCATTAATTTTTTGGCGAGACTGCTAATATGCTTTAAGCAAAGAAAGAGATCTCAGGAATGTAAAAAGATTTTTAAACCTGCAAGTGAAAAAAATGATAAAAGTAATCCCTTGGGAGAGTTTCTCAACATATTCTTGGGTCCCCCCTTTTATATTCTAGAACTAGAGAACTAGAAACAAAGTTGGCAGCATTTGTAGAAGAATCAATATGAATAATTATTTTTATTCAAACTATTTTTGAGTAATTATGTTTTTTCTAATTGCAAAGTCAATCTAAATATTTATGCTTTTTAATTCAATCACTATTTTTAGACTTTCCTAAAAGTTACACTCCTATTGAAAATGCCTAGGCAACCAATATTCAAATTAAGGTCCATGTAATATTGGATTATGAAATTAGCAGTGAATTTAATGATATGCAAATTTCAGGAGGGAAGTGTTTTAATAAAAGATAATTAAAATAATAGAAGTCAAAAATTATATTATAAAAATAGCTAAATTTATGACTTAAAACCCTTAGTTTACTTAGTTTTCTGTTATTTGAACAACATGAATAACTACCATTTCTTTCTTATATACTTTGTTTCATTTAGCCAAGGGGACATGGGAGGGAGACAATGATACAAAATACAGTGCTTCTACCTCTTGGTAAACTTGGGACTTTGGTATGAAAGGGAAAAGAGTGACACCCCAAAACAGGTAATTTTGGTATATTGTTTATTTTGAAGTAAAGGTACTTGAGAAATAGCTGGTGCAAGAAGGCTATTCTGAGCCTCCTTTGTCCCTGTTGAAAGCAGAAGATGAATCCCCCACGTGAAATGTACCCTCCCTTTATTGGGAGGGTGGAATCCATTCTTATCACCAGAGAGGGAGTTCAGGGCCTGGAAGGATCTATGGACCAAACTTGTTACTTGTCCACCATTTACTATCCCAAGTCCAAACCCCTTTCTCTTGCCAAGTCTTCACAAATTCATTTTTTCTTTATCTAAAAGGTATAATAGATCTTCTGGCTTTGGTCACTTCATTGAGTCTCACATTTTTAAAGGGCTTCCATACATACAGAATAAAATTTATCATGTTTCTTTGCTGTTAATCTGTGTTGTGTCAATTTAGTTATTACACCAGCCAAAGAACCTAGAAAGGGAAGAAGGGAAATTTTTTCTTCCTCTACAGCACATAATAATTTATTTTAAAAGTGTTCATAATTTATTAAATCATTCTTCTTGTTAAATATTTATGTCTTTAATTTATTTTTTCTATTTTTTTTGTAATTTTTAATATGTTTTTTAAACAGTTTAACACACTTAACTTCCATCAACAGTATATGAGAGTTTCATCTTGCAACACCCTCATCAGTTAAATTTGTATTTTTTAATCATACTAATTTCGCAGGTAAAAGTTCCCATTTAGGGGCACCTGGGTGGCTCAGTGGGTTAAAGCCTCTGCCTTCAGCTCAGGTCATGTTCCCAGGTTCCTGGGATCGAGCCCCACATCAGACTCTCTGCTCAAAAGGGAGCCTGCTTCCTCCTCTCTCTCTTTGCCTGCCTCTCCATCTACTTGTGATCTCTATCTGTCAAATAAATAAATAAAATTAAAAAAAAAAAAGTTCCCATTTATAATGTTTGTATTTATTTTCTTACTAATGAGAGCAATTGTTTAATAACTTATAGGTAACTTTAATTTTTTCTTTTAAAATTATTTGTGTTTGGACCATTAAAACCATGATTTTAGTGTTTCTTTTTTTTTTTTTTTTAATTTTTTATTTTTATAAACATATATTTTTATCCCCAGGGGTACAGGTCTGTGAATCACCAGGTTTACACACACACACACACAATATTAATTGGTTTATATCTGTAGCTTAGGAAAGATTCACCCATTTTCATGCTCATTACAAAAACTGTGCCTTTTAAAGCCACTTATGTTATTTTAGATATATTGAGAATTTATTTATTTATTTTGTTTATTTTTTTAAATTTTTTTTAATATAATTTTTTATTTTTTATAAACATATATTTTTATCCCCAGGGGTACAGGTCTGTGAATCACCAGGTTTACACACTTCACAGCACTCACCAAAACACATACCCTCCCCAATGTCCATAATACCACCCCCTTCTCCCAAACCCCCTCCCCCCAGCAACCCTCAGTTTGTTTTGTGAGATTAAGAGTCACTTATGGTTTGTCTCCCTCCCAATCCCATCTTCTTTCATTTATTCTGTGTGTGTGCATGTGTAACATTTGATCCTAGCTTTTGAAATTTTCCTATTGTGTTTCTTCCTTCCTAAAACTTTATGTCCTCTAGATTAGATAAAACTTGTCTATGTGTTCTTCAAAATTACTTGATGGATTCTTGTGAACATTTAAGTATGTTGTGTGTGTGTATGAGTATATATATATATATATATATATATATATATATATGGAGAGAGAGATATATATATATGGAGAGAGAGCGCTTTTATCTTTTAATCCCATGAAATTTAAAATAAGATTTTAAAACACGATTATGAAGTTGAAATCATGATATGAAGAGGAAATGATTAACCACAAGAAAAAGTACAATAAAAATAAGAATGATTGGCTAATGTGATGGACTATATCTGTCTAAAAACAATCAAGTAGTTATTCCTGTCTTTTGTGAATTTAAAAAAAATTTCTTATCATCAGCCCAACAATATATGGATTTAACTCAACTGTGTTTTGTAGATTAAATAAATGTAAAGATATCCTAAATGAGAGTAGTGATATGTTCAAGATAGGCTACCATAACTTATTATTTTCCTACCTATACTAACTAGTTGATGGTAAGTAGTATTAATCATGCAGTGGTTTAATTTCCAATATTTTATAAAGTAGAATCATTAACTATTAAGTATAATCAACATTAAAGTATATAAAACCTCTAACTTCTCTCTATAATGATTTTCTTAGAAAATCTATTCTTTATTCTTTTAATAAAATATCTCAATGTAAAGTATTTTTAAAATGCAATAGCAAAAAGAAAAAAGGTATCATTCCATTTCCCAAAATACCACTTCCAGTGGTTCTAGTATTTAGCCTCACAGTTGTTTTTTCCAAACCTAGAAATAAAATTATGATCTAAATGTTATTTATAATTCATTTACATAGTCATACTGGTTAATTTTCTCAGAATCTATAGTTCAATTAATGAACTTGCTAAAGATTATTGGGGCACACACTATAGGTTAGTATACTTAATGTCCATTTTCAGGTGTGTTCTTTGATGTTCTTTTTTCTTTGTAAGGATTGGGATGTACCAAACTTGGGGTGCCTGGGTGGCTCAGTAGTTAAGTGTCTGCCTTTGGCTCAGGTCATGATCCCAGGGTGGTGGCGGGGGGAAATCTCTGCTTAGCGGGGATCCTTCTTCTCCCTCTTCCTCTGCCTGCCCCTTGCTGTGTGTGTGTGTGTGTGTGTGTGTGTGTGTGTGTGTAATAAATAATTAAAATAATAAGAATAAAAAAGAAATATACCAACCATGATTTTACAGCCTATCTTGAAGGTGGGGATAGCTATATGGCCACCTTCTGACTAATGGAATCTAAACAGAAGTTTGATAGTTATGGTTTGTTAAAAATGCTTTTTCTTTTCAAATTAAAAGGGACAGAGCTATTATGTTATTTTTCTGTACATTCTTTTTTTCTGCCTTTTCTCTTGAAAAGAGATAAGCTCCTGCATGTGCAGCTAGCATCTTTGCAGGAGGAAAGAAGCCAACACTCTGTGTGATAGAGCAGGAATATAGAAAATCCTAAAGCCATGAATTATCACTGAATAGTTTTACCACCTCCACCAAAATTCTACCTCTGTTCCTGTTACATGAGAAAACAAAAACAAATAAAGCACCCCCCTTTTTTGTTTAAGAAACTCAGTTTTTCTGTTACTTTTAGCCAAATGCATTAACTGATAGAATTATTTACTCATCTTCACTTTCTCCATTTTCAGGCATGATTTCCTGGAAACCTCTCTATTGCTCAGAAAACAAAAACAGCTCTAGAGTATTTTCCTAATTATAAGAGTGAAGAGGAACACTTCCACAACTCTTTCTTGGACCTAGAAGACCCCATTTAACCTTACTCCACTGTAATCATGTTTGGTAATTTTTAGGTTTAAATACCTTTATTTTCTTCCATTTGGATCAAGAGAAGGAAATAAACAAAACAAAACAAAACAAACAAAGCAACACTTCATAAACCAAAGCAAGTAAGCTTCAAATTTAAAATATGAATAGTAAATATAAACACAAATTATTTTTCTCCTTTACTCATTCACTCATTTAGTCAGTCAACCAACATTTACTTAAAGGTCTATTATATGACACATACTGTATGTATCTCAGGGAAGATGTGGTGAATAGTATTTTTTGTGTTATTTCCTTCCTTCCTTTCTATTGATCTTAAACTATTATTCTAATAGGGGCTGACTTTGACAAGCATTATGAAAGTAAATCTAAATAGGATTATATTTCTCTCTTTTAGCGGGCAGAAAAAGGTATCTCAGACCACAGAGGACCAACCATTGTGTTGAGAAAAAAAGGACATTAAGTGATTTCCTACAAATATAGAGCTTATAGGAAGAAAAAAAGTAGTAAGAGGAAAAAGAGGGCAAATATATTACATTTGTTTAAACTGACTTGTGGGATCATTTGTGATTTAATTACTTCTTTAAATCAACACAATGCTCACAGGTATAGGCACCCATACTCAAAATTTGAATAAGCAAATAAACACAACAAAAAATGTAACCAGCTAATTTTCTCTCAACAGCAGATTAAACTCATATTTCAACATTAAAATAACAAATTACTGTGGTTACAAAACATTAGCTACAGATCTCAATAGATCTGCCTCTGGTTCTATTTTATGACAACCCTCTTTATTCCTGTTTATTTCTAATGGAGAGTGGAGTATAAACTGACCTTACACATAAATGACTTTATCTATATGCAAATAATCTCATGGAAATCTCTGATGAAATAGTTATGTACAGGCTTATCTTAAAAAAAAAATTCAGATGTCAGATTTTTAAATTCTAATCTTTCTTTGTATTGTATTTGTACCACACTTTTAGCTCATTCTTACTAGTTTCCTGGAGGTTTTGTGCAGTTTGTCAAGGTAAGAAAAATGTTAGATGGAGAAAGGTTATTCTTATCTTGGCACAAATCAGTTCAATATTATAGTCCTCTTATACTACACCAGTACACCTAGGTTTTTGCCAATGGCTCTTGAATTAGATTTACTAAATTTGTAAGCAATAATCAAATAAAGTAAAAGCTAAATAGCTGGAATATGTTGTTTTTGTTAATGGTAATAAAATCTCCACAGAAGTCCAGTTTTGTTTTGCTTTTAACGTAAAACCTCTGTAAATAATATTCATGTGATAATAATTCCTGTTAACTTGGAAATCAGCATTTTATTTTTCTCCATTAAATTTAATTTAGTTTTGTATTGCTCATCCTTAAATGAAATCTGGAATTGGAGGAACCAGGGAATTATAAAATTTTATTACTAGCCATGCTTACTGAAGGGATTATGTTTAATATTAAAATTTCTTTAAATTGCACTACTTTATGAGTACACATTTATTATATGAAAATTGATCATAATTTCATTTTCTTATGTTAAGATTAATAATGCCCCACATTGTTTTCTGAAGACTTAAAGTCACAAATACCCTTTTTCATGTGCCTTTAATTTTTTAAATAAAATTATCAGCTACTTAGACTTCAAAATGTCTTTTTTTTTTTTTTTTTTTTTAATGCTGGGGCTTGAATTCACAGCTCTAAGATTGAGACCTGAGCTGGGATCAAGAGTTGAACCTAGCCATCCAAGTAACCCCATAATGTTTATTTCTAAATAAGAAAAACAACCTAGATTTTTGGAGAATCGTTCCTATTAGATAGTAAGTTATGAGCACATTTTTTCCAGTTGTCCTTTTAAACTACTTTTTTAAAAAAAAAAGTTACGAACATATTAATCAAAAGCATCCAATTACTTTATCTAAGAACATAAAAGCTTTATCATCTAGGTATGGGTTTATAAACTAACTATGCTTGTTTTTATAAAGTTTTATTAGCACACAGCCATGCTCTTTCATTTATGTATTATCTATGGTTGTTTTCCTTTACAAGGGTAGAGCTGAGTAGTCTGACAGAGAATATATGACACACACAATTGAAAATATTTACGATCTAGCCCTTGACAGAAAAAAAGTTACATTATAGGGGAATGCATGAACAGATCTAGAATCTACCTATATAGAGTCCTGTTTTTTATTTGGAATAATTATTATAAACTATCCTGTTTATGTCATAAAAAAAAGATTTGGTATAGAAAACTACAGTGATGTTTCAATTTGACTCAAATTTGTGGCCAGAATCAGAATAAGAACCAGGAACTGTGGGCCCTCAATTTCATATCTACCACATTATATTTTCTTCTTTAGCAACATACACCTTGTCTTATATTTTTTCTTATTTTGACTTTGTAAACTTTGTGTGTCAAAATTATACCAAAAGAAGGTATAACTTAGAAAACAGCTTTGAGTGAAAATGTGAAAATGTCTATGCTACCTAAAGCTATCTACACATTTAATGCAATCCCTATCAAAGTACCATCCATTTTTTTCAAAGAAATGGAACAAATAATCCTAAAATTTATATGGAGCCAGAAAAGACTGCAAATGGCCAAAGGAATATTGAAAAAGAAAGCCAAAGTTGGTGGCATCACAATTCTGGACTTCAGGCTGTATTACAAAGCTGTCATCATCAAGACAGCATGGTACTGGCACAAAAA
>NC_081558.1:174271803-174296540 GCF_022355385.1 Mustela nigripes
GGGAGAAGGGGGTGGTATTATGGACATTGGGGAGGGTATGTGCTTTGGTGAGTGCTGTGAAGTGTGTAAACCTGGTGATTCACAGACCTGTACCACTGGGGATAAAAATACATGTTTATAAAAAATAAAAAATTATATTAAAAAAAATTCATTTGAACTCCAAAGAACATATATTTTTTTAAGAAACATTGCTTCTATTCCTTCTAACAATAATAAAAATCATTAAGTCAAGGGGTGCCTAGGTGGCTCAGTTGTTTAAGCCTGTGCCTCTTGATTTCAGCTCAGGTCATGATCTCACAGGGTTGAGAGATCGAGCCACATGTCAGGGCTCCACGCTGGATGTGCAGCCTGCTTAATTTTTTTTTCTCTCTCTCTCCCTTTGCCCCTCCCAGACCTCCACTCCTGCTTGTGTGCACTTACTCTCTCTCTCTCAAAAAATATTTTAAAAAACATTAAGTAGAAAGTCACTTACAGAAGAAATAGTTGTCCAGCAAATGTTTAAATACAAGAAGAACCATGGAGTGCAGGCCCAGAAAAATAAATGAGGGAGTAGAGAGTTGACGGGTCTTCTCTTTGGTCAGTAGGAGTACAGATATACATACCTAAGCCTCCTCTTCCCACATTCACTATGTAGGTACCAAGATTCTGATGCATCTGCAAAATCACTTCCTGTTTCAAACTAATGAAACTATTCTCAGAGGATGTCCCCTTTTCAAATACCTGGATTTACCCAGCCAGATGCATAATAATCATCTCCCCCCCCTTTTTTTTTACTTGAACTAATTGTTATTTGTACATCTCTATTTTCTAATATTTCCTCTGGGTATTCTGTTAAGGTAAAACACAGCTTTATGATACCCTTTCCAATCAACATCAGACTATTTGTTTCAAGATAGTAATTAACTTCCTGCTTAATTTGTCACACTTAATTTGAAATTAGGCGTGCAAAGCTATTAAAAACCGTGGTTGTGGTGTTTGCATCTGGTTGAGGCAGTAGCCACTGGCAGCCTTGATTTATCACTCTTCATTTAAATTCCTGTGCCAATGATTTTAGTTCCTAAATGCTATGACTAGCATTTATGGATTTCAAAATCAAAGTGAAAATAAGCTACAGTTAAGAACTCAACAGCTCAGATCGATGAAAAATGGTTTTATAACTGAACGCCCTGCAGTTAAATCCTAGGGGCTTGACCAAAAAGTGCTTAGTGCTCAGAGATGTTGCTATGGGAAGACAACGAGTATCCCACTCTAATGGCTGTTTATAAATCACTATCAAAACTGAGCATCTTATAACAGTGCCATGTAAATTTACTCCTAGATGGAAAATATTTTTTGCTAAGCCTATTTCCTTAAAAGAACAAATCCCACCCCCAAAAGTAAGCTTCCCTGTCTCATAAATCTCACCTTTGATATTCAAATCTTTTTATCTGGCATTGCAGAGGAAGCAGAATATAATATTGCTACTAAGACCTAATCCATAATACCACATACAAAACTGTTTCCTAAATTGAATGAGCATGATTCTATAATTTTCTTATCAAAGACTGACTGTGGTGTGAATCTTGATTCAGTGAAGCCTTCCTCAGAAATGTGTGAGAAGAATTAGGCTTTCCCACAACCCCGCGAGAAACAAATAGTGAAAACTTGTTCTTCCTGCATGCCTTCATCATCAAAAGGCTCAACCCTCCTGGACGGCCACTCCAAACGCTGTTCTTCCTTTAAGGTAAAGCTCCTCCAGGAAGTATTCCACCTCAATTAATCTTTACTCTTCTGAACTAAAGCATTCATAATCTGTATCTTACTACTGAAGCACTTAACTTAAAAAAATATATATATTATCTCTTTTCTTCTTTGTGAGCCTTTTTTAGTCTGCTAACATTGCTTCCCCAATTAAAGTAAGGTGTTTGAGGAAGCCACACTAGCTTCGTCCTTTCTTACTTATCCTGTATGATGGACTGTAGAGTACTGATCATATATTGTGGCTTAATAAATGTTTGTTCACAGCTCAGTACACTATAAATGTACTGTTTGAGACTCCAGGGATAAAATGAACCAACCAATAAAATAGTGAAAAAGTCCATCCTCGTGGAGCATAAATTCCATTGCCAAAAGACCAAATCATATTTGGAATTTATTACATATGGAATTAAGTGATGGAATAAAGAAGACATACAAACCACTTTGAAGAAATTGACTTAGGTGCTGTCTTAGGAAATTGACATATGATCAAAACAAGTGGAAACCAAAAACCAAAAAGGTTGAAAGTGACAGAGAACAAAACATGAAATAAAACTAAAACAAAAGAGGAAGAGACATTTTTCCTCTTATGCTTAAATCATAACTGTTTCTACTTACATACTCAGGTTTCTTTCTTTCTTTCTTTCTTTTTTTTAATTTATTTATTTGACAGACAGAGATCACAAGTAGGCAGAGAGGCAGGCAGAGAGAGAGGAAGGGAAGCACGCTCTCTGCTGAGCAGAGTCCATTGCAGAGCTCCATCCCAGGACCCTGAAATTATGACCTGAGCCGAAGGCAGAGGCTTTAACCCACTGAGCCACCGAGGTCCCCATATTCAGGTTTCCAATGTGACATATTTTTTTACTTTCCAGTAACCATAAAAAATTTGTCTTCTCACTGAGTGTAAAGTGATACGGACTTGAACATGGGAGGAACTATTGTTGAGATATCTTTTTTTTTAACCTTCTAAAAATAACTATAACCTGAAAACACCATGGTGAACTTTCAAGAATACTGCAAAGTATTAGTATAAAGAACTATAGCAGGAGCTGTTTGCCTGAAAAGCTACAGTAAGACTTTAGGGAAGAGGTATCTTCTTAGAGGAGGTATTAAAAACAAAAAACAAAAAACAAACAAACAAAAACCCCAAACTTTTGCATCTTTATCAACTACATTTTTTTTTAAATTTTTAATTTTTTATAAACATATATTTTTATCCCCAGGGGTACAGGTCTGTGAATCAGGAGGTTTACACACTTCACAGCACTCACCAAAGCACATACCCTTCCCAATGTCCATAATCCCACCCCCTTCTCCCAAACACCCTCCCCCCAGCAACCCTCAGTTTGTTTTGTGAGATTAAGAGTCACTTATGGTTTGTCTCCCTCCCAATCCCATCTTGTTTCATTTATTCTTCTCCTACCCACTTAAACCCCCATGTTGCATCAACTACATTTTTTAATTTTATTATATCAAGTCTTTGGAATTAAGAAAAACTGATTTTAAATATAAAAAGACTGTGTGCATAGAATGTTCAACACATTATTCAATGTAATATTCTCATTTTGCAGATGAAAAATCTGAGGTCCAGAAAGATGAAATAACTGGCTTAAATTTACACAGCTGGATAGTAGCAGTTTAGGGACTAGAACTTAGGGTTGATCAGATTCTGACCAGCTGTTTCCTGTCTCTCTGTATGACTAACTACTGGACATTTCAAGAGAAAAGAAAATGGCATTATGAGCTATACATTCATGAGTATGCAGATGGCAAATAGAAGACAAAACTATGTACACAGGACATGAAATTTCAAGCCCTAGGGACCCATAAAACCAAATGGACAATAATATCTTCTGCATATATTCAGGGCATTCCTGATTAGGTTTACACAACTAAACACTCTGTCTTCTGAATATCTGTTCGGGGACAGCGAGCCTATGAATAGAATACTTACTATTGATGTCCTTAGTGAGAACTTTAAGCCTAAGGGACAAAAGTATCATGATATTAAAGCTTTAAAAGATTCACTTTGAGTATTGTAGAATTTCATGTGTTTGTGTGTGCATGTGAATATATATGTATACATATCCCCATACTTAATTCACTAATTTACGTAGTAAATATTTAGTGCATAGATTTTATTATTTTTTTTCTAAGATTTTATTTATTTGACAGAGAGATCACAAGTAAGCAGAGAGAGAGAGAGAGGGGGAAGCAGACTCCCTGCTGAGCAGAGAGCCTGATGTGGGGCTCAATCCCAGGACCCTGAGACCATAACCTGAGCCAAAGGCAGATGCTCAACCCACTGAGCCACCCAGGTGCCCCTAGTGCATAGATTTTAGATGAAAGGAACTATGTCAAGCCTTTGGGATCCAAATATTTATCAACAATCTAATAGAAAAAACTGACGTGCAACTGAAATGCAGAGCATGGTAATAAGTACTATGGCAGGATAAATATAATGACTTATAAAAGGACAATCAGGTCAGCATCAGCATCATGAAGGACATTACAAGTCACTTTAGAGAAATCATGAACCATAATCCATCACACAGAAAGAAACAGTACCAACATCTGAAAATTTTGTTACTCATTTTCTTATGACTAATGTGTACATTAATTATTTACATAATTATCTGATAACATACAGAAAGCCTCTATTGTGGCACTTAGGATATTGTGAGCATTATTCTTTTTCATTAAACTTAACATCCCCATCTTATAGACGTAATACATTTTATTTATTGTTTTTGTTGGTCATTTAGGATATTTATACATTTCCTTATTATGCATCCATAATGCATGTTTACACACATATATAGTTTTCTATATGTCTTATCTTTCCTAGATACTAATATACAAGAGGAAATTTAAAGAGTATAATAATTTTAGGGTGTTAGAAACATACTGCCATACACTTTTATAGTTACTCCTATAGTCCTGTAAAAGTATCAGAGTTTTGACCAAATCATGCCATTCACAAACATGACCATTACCATTTACCAAAGAAAACCACAAAACACAAAAAGCAAGTCCAATCTGAGTAGAAGAAAATTATCTATCAGTTTTAATTTTCATTTCTTTGATTTTTAGCAAGAATGAACTTTTTTTTAAATACACATTAGACAATTGCATTTCTTCTGAGAATTGAAAGCTCATGTCCTTTGCCCATGTTTACCATAGTCCATTCATCACAAGTATTTCCCCAGCTTATTTTCATTTTATTTATAAGGACTTTGATGTATAAAGTTCCTGAGGCACCTGGGTGGCTCAGTGGGTTAAAGCATCCGCCTTTGGCTCAGGTCATGATCCCAAGATCCTGGGATCAAGCGAATCTGGCTCTCTGCTCAGCAGGGAGCCTGCTTCCCCTCTCTCTTTCTGCCTACTTGTGATCTCTACCTGTCAAATAAATAAACAAAATCCTCTATAAAAATAAAATTGCTATTAAATTCATCTATCTTTTGCTTTGTAATTATTTTTTTTGTTTCTTCATTTACTATTAGTCAATATTTACCCACATTTACTTTTTCTTAAAATTTTGTATTTAATGCTTATCTGCTTAATCCTTTGTAATTGGTTTAAGGGTATTTTCTTAGTTAAAGATTAATTGGGAATGTTTTATTTTTATTTTATTTTATTAAAAGATTTATTTATTTATTTGACAGACAGAGATCACAAGTAGGCAGAGAGAGAGGAGGAAGCAGGCACCATGCTGAGCAGAGAGCCCGATGTGGGGCTGGATCCCAGGACCCTGTGATCATGACCTGAGTGGAAGGCAGAAGCTTTAACCCACTGAGCACCCAGGTGTCCCTGTTAATGTTTTAAATAATTATTTTCCTTTGAAAAATTTTATTCAATAACATATACTTCCCCCATTAATTTCAGATGTTTTTTCACCCTATGTTAAATCTTTTTTTTTATATTAAGAACTTCTTTTTTCAAGGCTATGTCTTCTTTTCCTTTGATCAGAAACTGTTTTTATCTTCTCCTTAGGAAAACAAATTAATTCCTGAAATGTAAGCTAATTATTCATTAGTTGATTTTGATTAAATATACTTTTCAAGTTTTAAGGGGGATATTCCTGGATGAGAATCTATTTAAAAAAAAATGACATATCCTCATGGAGCAGCACTACATTCTGCATTTATGTAACACGTTCATTATCTTAGCAACAGATGACATTTTTAATACTGAAATGCAATGCACCAATTTTTGGAAAATATTATGAAAATATGATGGATGTTCCTTAAGAGAACTTTTACACGGAAAATTAGGCAAAATTTCAGTAACAAAATAGAATCATGAGAAAACTACCTAGTTCTTAGAAAGCAAGAATCTGAAAATAAAGGGGTTTTTATGCAAAATCTTACATAGTAAAACCATGTGTTTGTCATGTTTATAAATTAAGTTTAGACAGTGTGGAATCTGAGGGTTTGTCTGGTTATTATAAATCCCAAACATTTAGTCCTCTCATCTGTCTATTAACTAATAAATAAGTAGGCAATAATTTCCTCATCTTTTGACTCTAAAATTATAGTTTTCCCTTATAAATCAAATCCTTATTGGCCAAATGTATGTCAGATAATGGGTAATTTTCACATATTATGTTTATGATGCTTCTCACACCTTGACAAACTGTTAATGGGTTTAAAAGTCAAATGAAAGGCAGGTGTATCACCTCATTCCCTCCTCTGAGACTGTGCAGCACCACAGGGAGGAAAATGAAAATTTATGGAAGTAGATTATGAAATTTAAGCAAAAAATAAATTAATATTAATAAGAGAAATTTTCAAAAATGGAACATTTGTAGGATAGAGAAAAATACCTAGTTCTAGATCATAGTATAAGAATGAGGACTTCTACCTTGACAGCTCATTAAAACTTTGTCTAATCAGGGATGCCTGGGTGGCTCAGTCATTGAGTCTACCTTTGGTTCAGGGCAGATTCCTGAGTCCTAGGACTGAGCCACCTTTTGGGAATCTCTGCTCAGCGGGAAGCCATCTTTTCTCTCTCCCACTCCCCCTGCTTGTGTTCCCTCTCTCACTGTTTCTCTCCCCCTCTCTGTCAAATAAGTAAATAAAATCTTTAAAAAAAAATTGGTGACTTTTTGCTCTACATTTATCATCATAGCTTTTATAAATTGTGAAAATTAGGAAAAATATATTAACCATTTATTTTAAAAATTTATTTCTAACAAATAAGCCATTTTTTCATATTAGTTAGATCTAATATTTACTTTAAAAATATCAAGTTAAATGGCATGATATTTACAAGAAATTAGTCTTATAGTTTTATTAAATCAATAATCTAAGGCAAAACTGTTTAATAAGATTTGAACATGAAACTTTAAGATTTTTTCCCCATATTTTAAAATTTGGCATAAACAAATAATCCTTTTATTTTAATATATGCTACATTTAAAGTTCTAATTACTTGACTATGTCAAATGTGTTATGTGTTTTTAGCATGACCATGTTAGTTTCAGCTTAGTAATATAAAAGAAGATTCAAGCACTCTGCAATATTTTAACATGAAATTTCATATTGTGGGTTGTACAATATGAATATCCATTTTTAAAAAATGGATGATTTTTCCAGAACAAACACTTCCCTGTCTGAATGTTCTGAGTTGAAAATGTTAAGATTTTAAGCTATAAGAGTGAATTTAAACTCACTGCTCATCATGGTAACTACACGCTATTTAGAGTATTTTTTGGTTTTTTGTTGTTGTTTTTTTCATTTGTACAAATGTTCCTTGGAGCCACCATTACTGTGCCAGAATGACAGTCTTCTCTGGAGCTTAACATTGCCTAGCAGTCATATAAGAGAATGACTCTTGAGTCTCTTAGATTACCTCGAAAATGTATCTAAGGGGACACTTTCTCCTGTGGCTCCTTTAAGATTTGTGACCATGAATACATAGTACTTCTCTAGTCTACTAGACTTATAGAATTAGAGAATAGTAGAAGCAGTTGGGTTGGGGTTGATAAATTTACAAATGAAATAAGTAAGGATGACCCAACTGGAATGTGTACTGATGGTCTTCCATCTATAGACAATGATGATGCAGAGAATGGTGACCTTCCATCTTCTGAAGCACAATTTATTTTTTATATTTTCTTCTTAAATAGGTTAACAGAGAGAAAGATTTTAATGACATACATGGAAAACCATGTTAAAGGAGTCAGTTAAATGATACAAGAGGTTGGAAATCTTTCTTAGGAGATCTTTGAAATAAGAGAAAAGAACACTTATTGATAATATAAAATATATATATATACATATATATATATAGTATAAGGTTTATATGTACATCCTGCCTGATAGCTTATAGTTGAAGTCTATAGTCTCATGAGATTCTTTAAGGCACATGAAAATTGTCATCTTGTAAAATAAGTGTAAAACTAATATGAGATGGCAGCAGTTAATAAAATTCAAATGTTGAAAAATAGTTTATTTTAGGAAATAATTTTGCATGTCAGTTATAGTTTAAATTTAAATATATAATTAAGTTGCATTTGAAATAGGGTTTAATTGTTCTGCTCTTAATACAAGTAACTCACATTTTCTAAAACAGCTAAATAAAAACAGCAGTTGAATCTTTTAAATATTCAAAACTATTCAGCACATTAAGTGTTTCTTCTTGTAAAAATAAGTACGAGGAAACTATTCCCAATTTTTAGGAATCTGAATGTGCGGTTCATATCTATAACTGACCAACACACTTATCTTTAAGAAAAGTGATTGAAAAACTTAAAAATATAAAATTGTGACATAAGACATAACTATCAAATAAACATATCAAAATATAATCTAAACTCAGAGATAGAAACAAGTCAATCATTCACTATTTATACAAAGAAGCTGTTAAAGAGGAAGTATAAAAAAGAGGTCATCAATTCTATGAACATTATAAAGTAAAAGGTAATACTCATCTTAGAACAGAGGTGTTAAATAAGTTTTTAAAGACAAAATGAAATGGAATGAAAAGTACACTTCTATCCACATATATGTATATATATTTATCATCCTTGCCATTTTATTTACTAGCTTTAATGAAAGATGACTTAAGAAATGTATAAGCTGGATTACAATTTAAAAAGATGAATATACATAATTCAAATTAATTCATAATTGTTTTAAGAAAAAAAACTTTTCTATCTTAGGGTATACTTTGAAAATGACTCAGTAAAGCAATATATAGTAGAGCATAAAGGTACCATAGTCCTGGAGTCTCACCTTAGGTCTATTAGGATGTCAAAATAATTAGAATTGCATTAGGTACAATATGGAACTAACTTTCAATTATTTTGTTTTTGATCTTTCATAACTGAAAGCTTTGCTCAGTGCCTAACAAAGCAAATGTGTGGTCAAACAACTAGGCTCTCTTTCATGAAACTAGACAAGTGAAATGTCAACATTCACTCCTTCTCATATCACTATTTAATCATTTATTACTTTATACATATTTTAAGGACTTGTCTCCTGAGTAATATTTCAGACACTCAGTTCTTGAAAATGTATATTGAATCAGATATCATATAATCTTCTTTTTACTTAGGCAAACTCTCACTTCTAAATCAGAGAATGAAAGACTGAGTGTTGGCTGCTCCTCAGTGGGCATAATGTCTCAAACCCTCAAAAGCGCATCTTGTTTTCACTACCTGGCATATAGCGCAGTCCTGGGCACAACACTGTCACCAAGTATATTTTGTTTGCTGACTAACACGTAGAAGTAAATGGGAAAAACAGTGACATTATTATTTTGTAAAATGTTTGCCGGGCTTGCTTCATAAATGTGTGACTTACCAACCTGCACAGTTCCTTCACTCCACTTAGGGTTTTAATGCTCAGCTACTTCCATCTTGAAATTCTTAATAATTTTATCTTTGAACTCATGTTTTGTAAGTGAGTGTGGCAGGATAATGAGCATCCCTGAGAGCTTGGGGCCCTGAGTTTAGGCAAAGTCCAGCCTCTGGTCACCTTCTCACATATCCAAGATGTGTTTTCCTTGGCAGACTCCCCTGTTCTCTTCTATGCAGTCTTCCAATTCCTGCCTCACCCCTTCATTGTTGCTACCCTCCTCCAGTGTTGACCACTGAGGAGGCTGGATCACATTTTTGGGGCATCTCCTATGTCCAGTGGGGGTCTGGACATGTGCACAGGCAGGATCTAGGTTAGGTCCACTAGCCCTGGGGAGTGCAAAGCTGTGTGTGTGTGTGTGTGTGTGTGTGTGTGTGTGTTGGCCATCTGTGTTCTAAAGAGGCCACGTCTTACTGGGGCAAGTTTCTCACCCACCCTGTGCAGGTAGATTTCTAGAAAGACGGTTTAAAGACCTTAACAGTTCTTCCTTCCACTGTGGGTTGAGAAGGTCTTGGGAACCTGGGGGTGTCTTCGTTCTTCCTAAAAGAATCCCATGCAGGGGGAGTGCCCACTCACCGGGTTGGATCAGTTCCTGGTGAAACCTCTCTCTCCTCCCAACCTTTCTGAGTGTGACTTACATTCGTCTGCTCTGGTCTACTTGAAAAATATTTAGGGACTGTGACAGAAGAGGAGGGACTATAGGAAAAGAATTTCATGATTTTGATGATTTTGCAGATGAGTTAAATATATTTATATTTGAATTTAAAAGTGGCATTGAGCAATATAAAGATGAATGGTAAAGTTTATGCTAATGATTTGAAATTGTATTTTTTTGTTGTTGTTACTTATAAGGACATCAAATGGCAATTAAAAAGCACCATGACAAGTTGAGAGAGAAATTGCAGAAGGAAAAGCCTTTATATTTTAGTACCTTTAATGACCCCTTTTTCCTGCTTTTTGAACAAAGGGTCCTGCAGTTTCACTTTTCACCAGGCATCACAAATTATGTAGCTGGAACTGACTGTTTAGAATCCAAACCAAATAGAAAAGTGCTGAGGAACACATGGAAGAAAAAAAAAAAAGCTATTTAATCTGAAGATTCTATATGGAATTTCAGTCTGATTAAGAGGTCAGCAATTATTTTTAATCTTTATAAATTAAAGTATTTAAGTATGAAGACATTTCACATTTTTAGTAATGATCAGGATAATCTGTCAACCTTGAAAATCTTTTAGTTTAAATATTACACATTAATGCTTTTCAATCCTTTATAATATTTAAAACAAGGAGGGTTTGGAAAATATATTTTTAAAGACCTTGTAGACATCAGTTATCTAAATCAGCTACTTTATTTTGTAGGGAGAGTTTAGTTATGAAATTAAATTGGCTTCTGTCTCCAAACAAAGAACTGTATTGGAAATGAGCAAATAACTGGCTAGACATATGCCTACCATAAAGTAGAACCTTATATCCTTTGGCAGATACAGATAATGCATGATATAATCATATACGTTTATCTTCACTGATAATCAAGTTTATTTTTCAGGATTTAAAATATTTTATTAACAATCTTCTACCACTAATTTTCAGTTTGTATGAACAAATGATGTTAATATTGTTAATAGAGTAGTAGAGGCGTTATAATAGCAATAAGATCTTATTAGTTTATACTGAAGAAAATAGTCATCTTTCCTGCAAAATGTACAAATGAATTCCTCAGAGAAACAGCTGCTAACTCTTAAGAGCCAACTGCTTAAAATGAGGCTTAGGATTAAACACATTTTTTCCAGCAAGTATGATCACTAAGAAAAACCATGATTGCCATTAAAGAATAGGTTAGTGTTGATTAAAACCTTTTGTTGAAAATTCTGTAAGCACAGCACCAGAGGATTTAGTGAGCACGAAATTTAGTATGTGCTAAAGAAACTATATGCAATAATATTTTCTTGTTACTTTCTAGACAAGTGTCTGCTTAAATTTAAGGCTTTGCCCTTTTTATTCCCACTGTCTGGAATAGCCTTTTATGTATTCACAGGTTTTCTCTTCAACTTGTAATCTGCTCAAGTGTTACGTTATCAAGAGAGGTAGTTTTGGATTTCCCCAAGTAAAATACCTCCTTCTTTTTCTTCCAAATCTCTTACTCTGCTTAGTTCTTCTTCATGGGATATATCACTACTTGCCTTTAGAATACATAGTAACCAGAAAAGCAGGGGAATATAACTGGTTTTTGTTTGTTTTTCTCCTTTATTTGCTATACCTCTAGTATGTAGAATAGTTCCTGCCACACAGTAAATATTCAATAAATATTTTTGAATGAATGAATTAATAAATGAATGAATGAAAGATAACTCAAACCATCTCCAATTTCTGTTAATGCAAGTCCATGGATATTTACGAAGTTATAGACAATGGAAGTTGAGAATATTCTTAGTCAAAAACACATAATCTTTGCTCTCAAAAAGTTCATATATTGGTTGGAAAAGCAAAATATGAAAAAAAATATGGTTATGTTTCAGTGAGATAGGAACATGTGAACTATTGAACATAACTGACTGGGAGCAGTTCAATTTCTGCACGTGTTGACTGAGAGCTGAGCCACTGACTAACATCAGCAAATTAACTGCTAAAGTCTAAGGGACTTTTCCAGATCATTCATTTACCCAAAAGATACATGCCACAAAAGACACTAGACTTGGAAGTAATTTGACATTTCTCAGGAGTAAAAAGTTTGCAATCATCCAGGCTCTATTATAATTTAATATTTGGCTGGACCACAAAATCATTTAGTTATGATTAACTAGACCAACATTTCAATTATCTTCCATAAAGAAAATATTCAGTGCACTTCTTAGAGCAGAAACACTTCTTGAGTAGATAGGAACATTTTATACTCGGATATAAGTAGTTTGTAGTTTTTGATATGTAATTTTCTTGTGTTTAAAAAATATGAAAAATACAAATAATACAGCATCTCATAAATTATCATTATTGGCTTTTAAAAAAAGTCATTGGCTTATAATCAGTGTATATTTAGTAAGCATTTAAAACTTTTATACTGATTTTTTGCTCACTTTGAAGAGATTTGTGCAGATTTTGGAAAAAATAATTATTAGCTGTCAAGATTCTTATAGGACTGTGAGAGATATTCAGAGATAAACTACTTTAAAATACAGATATAAAAATAAATGAACATTTATAACATCCCTAATTACCTTCTCCAGCAATGTATAAAAGGTTGGCTTTTGAAATAGACATCTCGAGTTTGTAAGTATATACAAATTCTATTTAAATCTATTTTCAATGTTAGTTCAATTAATTATTGCTGCCTGAGCAAATATATGAAATCTCCAATCAAAATGTGAGCCTAAGGCAAGACCTATACCAAATAGTCACCCAAGGGCAGAGATAGAAGTGTTATTTTAAGGATGTAGACAGCTTGGTTCTGACAATAATTGCTTTAAGGTCCTGTTAGCAAATATCAGCAGAATTGGTTTGTAATTTAGCATTTCTTTCACTTTGAACATTGTCCCTAAAGGTTTTTGCACATGTCATGGTATCTACAAACACAATTTGTTTCAGGTTGACTATCCACGATTAACATTTTCCTTTACTGTCTATGACCTGAATAATTTCTTTTACGAACTACACACCTTAGTTTTCCTATCATGCATTGAAGATTAAAATAAAATGTTTTCTAGGTGTTGCTTTCTAAATGAAACACCTTTAAAAACCATTTAAATAAACTATGAAAATAGAAGATTGCAAAAATAGCTCTTAGGGATTGTAGAAGTCAGTTAATTAAGGTTTACTGCAAAGATTCCTAATTATGAGAGTCATAGTTTTAAATCTATAATCTTATTTATCCAACCGGAATCAGAATAATCAAGGAATGTTTCTCCTAACTACAGCTAAGTGGTTGTAAGTGATTTGGAATTTTTTATATTTGTTTAATTGTAAACAGATAGCAAACAATTAAGTCAGGGTTATTTAATATGCTCTCCTTAATGTTTCCTAAATATGAGAAAAGATATATACATATTAGCCAACTACATGAAGGAAAAGGCTATTTTATGCAGATGTCCTCATTATCTCCATGTTCTGCACTGTGCACACAAAAAGCAGTAAAAACATAATTCAGTTGTCTATACTTTTTGGTCTCTAATATTTTATTTCCTTACTTACACAAGTGTCACCTCATGAACAATGTTATTACTCTGCTGATTTTTTTCCCCTATTTGTGGCCCTAATAATATAGCAGTATCTTCTGCTAAATGGGTGATTCTCTAACTTGTCTTGATTATTTTATAGATACTCACTCCTTTATCCAAATTTTAAGTTAAATCTTCAGCTCAAATTCTGATGTACCTCTGCAATATGTCAACTTTTTAGATGCTTTTGTTATACTGGTCATCATTACCTAAACTGTCAATTGCTTAACTTTTGCTCAGAATCCTTTCCCTTGACACAGTCTTGTTTTACCTACTCATCTCACAGAGAAAAACTTAATTTAATTGCCAGTTCCTCAGGAAAACCTTATTCCTAGATTTAGAGAATACATGCTTTCAGAGCACTCTGCTCTTCTCTTTAGTGGGGCTTACTGCCTACTAATTATGTATTTCCCAAATTCTTTTTTTAATTATCTGCCTCCCCACCAGAGTGTAAGGTTCATACGGGCTCACTCAGCAATATATATATATATGTTGAATAAATTAAAGGTCTGTGAAGAGCAAGTATCAGTTTTCCATTTTAGCTTAAAAACAGTGATCTATAACCTAAAGATAATGAGAGAAATCTTTAACTGTGGTCCTCTCAGTCCAACAAAATTGCAATGTGTTACCTACTAAATAATTTGAAAAGTGACTTTCAAGTTGCTTCAAAGAGATCTTCCAAGGATACCCAACTGAGATGATAGAAAATGCCTTCTCAATTTGCAACAGTAAATCTATTATCTTATTAAGGCTGCCACACACTGTAACAGCTGAAGCTGGCTTCTGGGAGACTCCAGTTACTATAAGGTCCTTTTTTAATCCAACAGTAGGATATGATATTAAAAGCATAGGGGTGCTTGGGTGGCTCAGTGGGTTAGGGACTCTGCTTTCGGCTAGGGTCGTGATCCTAGGGTCCTGGGATTGAGCCCCGCGTTGGGCTCTCTGCTCGGCAGGGAGCCTGCTTCCCCCCCAACTCCCCTCTGCCTGCCTCTCTGCCTCTTTGTGATCTCTGTCAAGTAAATGGATAAAGTCTTAAAAAAAAAAAGCATAACTGATAACATGCACTGATTGAGCTATTTTATACTGTTACCCTTGCTTAAATCATCTGCCTTTTTAAAGATGTGATATTCTAATGTCAGAATTTCAGCACAGAGCGACAAGGCTTTCTTGGTGTTTCTCAAAATTGTGACATGGGGAGAGTCACTCATACTTGTGAGGCTGATCATAATACCTTTTTTTTTGGTTAGGGCCAGGTAAATGTGTTTTAATATTCAATGGCTCACTACCATCCTGTATACAGGACTATTTTTGGTGTTTTTTTTTAAAGTTTTTACTTGAATTCCAGTTAGTTAACATACAATGTTATATTAGTTTCAGGTATACAATGTACTGATTCAATAATTCCATACATCAGCTCATGCTCACCATGAAAAGTGCTCTCCTTAAACAAATCACCTATTTAATCCATCCCGCCCATTTCCCTTCCCTCTGATAATCATCAGTCTTTTCTCTATAGTTTTAAGAGTCTGTTTCTTGGTTAATCTCACTTTCTCCCTCTCTTTTCCCCTTTGCTCATTTGTTTTTTGTTTCTTAAATTCCACATATGCATGAAGCCATATGGCATTTGTCTTTCTCTGAATGACTTAATTTGCTTAGCATTATACTGTCTAGTTCTATCCATGTCATTGCAAATGGCAATTTCATTCTTCTTTATCATTGAATCATATTCTATGGTATGTATACTACATCTTCTTTATCCATTCATCTTGTATGGACATTTGGGCTGCTTCCATAATTTGGCAATTGTAAATAATGCTGCTATGATCATAGGGATGCATGTATCCCTTTAAATTAGTGTTTTGTATTCTTTGGTAAATACTCAGTAATGTCATTCTGGATCATAGGGTAGTTCTACTTTTAACTTTTTAAGAAATATCCATACTGTTTTCCAGAATGATTGTGCTAGTTTGCATTCCCACCAATAGTTAAAGAGGAATCTTTTTTTTCTCCACATTCTCACCAACATTGTTGGTTTTTGTCTTGTTGGTTTTAGCTATTCTGACAGGTGTAAGGTGATATCTCATAGTTTTGATTTGCATTTCCCTGATGGTAAGTGATGATGAGCATCTTTTCAGGTATCTGTTTGCCATCTGGATGTCTTTGGAGAAAAGGCTGGTCATATCTTCTGCCCATTTTTAAATGGATTATTTGTTTTAGGTGTTAAGAGTTTTATACGTTCTTTATATATTTTGGATCTTAACCCTTTATTCTATGTATCATATGCAAATATCTTCTCTCATTTCTTAGGCTGCCTTTTAGATTTGTTGATTGTTTCCTTTGCTGTACAGAAAGTTTTTTTGTTTTGTTTTGTTTTGTTTTGTTTTTGGTGCAGAAACTTTTTATTTTGATGTGGTCCCAGTAGTTTTATTTTTGCTTTCATTTCCCTTGCTTTAGGAGATGTATCTATAAAAAAGTTCTATGGCTAATGTGAAAGAGAATACTGTATATGTTTTTTTTTCTAGAATTTTTATGGTTTCAAGTCTCACATTTAGGTCTTTAATTCATTTTGAATTTATTTTTGTGTATGGTGTAAGAAAGTGGTCTAGTTTCCTTCTTTTGCATGTTGCTGTCCAGGTTTCCTAATACCATTTGTTGAAGAGACTGCTTTTTTCCTATTGGGTATTCTTTCTTGCATGCTTGTTGAAGATTAATTGACCATACAGTTGTGGGCTCATTTCTGGGTTTTCTATTTTATTCTTTTGATCTATGTATCTATTTTTGTGCAAATACCATACTATCTTGATCACTACAGCTTTGTGATATAGTTTGAAGTATGGAATTGTGATGCCTCCAGCTTTGTTTTCTTTTTCAAAACTGCTTTGGCTATATGGGGTCTCTGCTGGTTCGATACAAATTTTAGGATTATTTATTCTAGTTTTGTGAAAAATGCTAGTGGTTTTTGATAAGGATTGCTTTAAATGTGCAAATTGCTTTGAGTAGTATAGACATTTTAATAGTATTTGTTCTTTCAATCCATGAGCATGTAATGTCTTTCCATTTCTTTTTGTTGTCTTCAATTTCTTTCCTCAGTGTTTTTACAGTTTGCAGAGTACAGGTCTTTCATCTCTTTTGTTAGATTTATTCGTAGCTATATTATAGTTTTTGGTGCAATTGTAAATGGGTTTGATTCCTTGATTTCTCTTTCCACTGCTTCATTATTGGTGTATAAAAATGCAACAAATTTCTGTACATTGACTTTGTATACTACAGCTTTACTGAATTTGTTTATCAGTTCTAGTATATATATATATTTTTTGTAGAATCTTTAAGGTCTTCTATTTAGAGTATCATGTCAACTGCAATTCTTTCTTACCAATTTGGATGTTTTTTATTTCTTTTTGTTGTCTGATTGTTATGGGTAGATTTTCTAGAAATATGTTGAATAAAAGTGGTAAGAGTGGACATCCTTGTCTTTTTTCTGATGGTCATAATATTTCATTAATTTTTTGGCAATATTTTAGCTCAGTTAGGTCCTTTATGTACTTTTCAAATAAAATTTAAATATGTTTAGATTTTTCTTACTATTTACATCTAAAATACAGTTAAATTAAATTAACAATGATTATTTCTTAATATTCTTCAACAAAATGAAATTTATTGGGGAGGCCTGCTTAGTAATAGTATCCTTCCAGAATGTATAGTCTCAATAGATGGATACTATATTTTATTTTGTGCCTAATTAAACTTCTGTCTTCAAAGCAATACAGTTTTACTGAATTCTCTCATTTTAAAAATGTGAAACAGTTTATATTCTGTCTTCTGCTAAGTGAGAAAGTAGAGTAAATGAATTCTTTTTTAATCCTCGAATGAAAGACTGCTGAATGCAATATGTATGAAATTATGTAAAGAAAGGTATATATATATTTTATTTAAAGTGAAATACTGCTTTTATCACCCAAATTAATTATTTATACCCTATGGTTAAGAATGGTTGTTCTGAGTTGTATTTTTTTGACCCAGTGGGAGCCAAAATGCTTTAGATATCATCTGCTAATGTAGAGAGGAACAGAAGATGCTAATCTCTTATATCCTGAAGATATATTTGATCAGACTTTGTTGATACTATGGGAAAGAAGGAAAAAAAGAGGAAATAGGAATTCCTTTTTAAAAGCCATAAAGCAAATTCTATGATGTGTAGTTATTTGCTAAATGAAGGGTAAAACTGCATGGTATATACAAGGTGATGATTGCACAGTACTATGTGACTTTGCTTTATTTATCAGATCTATTTCTGAAAATTATCAGCAAAGTGAATTTACGTGTAACCATTTAAATAAAAGCCACATTCATTTAAAGTTTTTTAATAGAATATTAAAGTTTCTTTGTACACATCTTACAGGTTTAGCAACTTTCTAAAATTCTGCAATTATTATAGATTCAAAAAATATGTATAGTGAGATCCCATACACCATCTACTCAGCCTCCACAGTGTTAACCATCTGCGTAACTACGGTACAAAATAAAAATCAGGAAATTGACATTAGTAAAATCCACTGTGTGTGTGTGTGTGTGTGTGTGTGTGTGTGTAGCTCTATGCAATTTATCACATACGCAGCTTCATGTAACTGTCACAACAATCAAGATATGTATTATCACCAAAAGTCTCTCTCCTGCCCTTCATGGCCATATCCCTCTCCCCCACTTCCCAACTTTGGCCACCACTTATCTATTCTTCATGTCTATAAGTATGTCATTTCAAGAATGTTATATAAGTGAATCACACAGGATACATCCCTTTGAAATTGTCTTTTTCACTCAGCAAAGGAGCTCTTAAAGTTCATCTAAGTTGTGTGCATTGATAATTTGTTCCCTTTTATTGCTGAGTAATGAAATCAAACTTGCTGATACACTATTCTTGAATTCTAGCCTCTAGAACTGTGAGAAAATAAATTCCTGTTGTTTAAACCACATAGTTTATGGCATTTGTTACAGCATAAGAATAGTTTTATCTTTATAAATTTGTCTCACATATATATGCTCATATACAACAACACTCTCTGCTATAAGTAAACCATTTGTGTGCCCACATAATTTATGAATGCTTCTCGAAGGGAGTTTTTAAAATCTCTGATGCTTTTCCTGTATCGTGTACTGCAATAAATCATGTTATGAGGGAACTAAAGAGAATATATTCTTACAAGAATCATAGGGGTATTTGTGCCTATGTTATAGTAAAAATCTATACTGTTATGAAGGGAACATTTAACTAAAAGCAATTGGATTTTTTAAAAAGACTATTCACCAACATTTTGCAAATGATACTTAACAACAGCATTTGGATACATTTCTGGATATTTTTTGCTTTTTTTTTTTCAGAGTATATCACAATTAAGCATGTTGGCGGCAGTTTTTACAACATAGATACGAATTATACTTAACATAAATTCTTACTATTTGCTTTATTTGATATGGAAAAGGAATGACAGCATAAGTGGAGTAACTGAGTTTCAATTCCTTTAGCAACATTTTTTTTTTTTATCTGACATTTGTTGGTAAGTAATATGGACTTGCTCATTAAGATGTATTTGTATAGGATTATATCAAAAGCAGTGCATAAACATTGCTGAGAAGTATTATATCTAATTAACCTCACTAATAAGAAGTAATATAAAAATCTTCTGGACCTTAGAAACCAGTAAGAACAACAACCAGAAGATCACCTCTTTAGTGTATAGAGTATACAACTGCACCTCAGTGAGTAAGGCCCACCAGGGATATTATGCATGAGAAGGGATTATGGGTTTATTTAGAGAGAATACCAATGGAACTTACCATCTTGATCCGTAGTCACTGTTATAGCTGTGAATGGCTTGGGAGAAAAGCTCAACTCAGAAACTCCATTCATGGCTTCTATTTCAAAGGTGTAATTCACGTGAGACACAAAGTCAAGTACTATCACAGAATTGTTGATCAAGCCAGAATGTCTTGGGATGAAGCGGAGTCCTCCACCACAGTCCTCACACTGGCTGGTGTCTAAGCCACATTTCTTACAGATTACACTGTATGTGAGATCTTTCCTCCCTCCTGTGTCACTTGGTGGACTCCATTCCAAAATAAGGGCCGTTTCATTGATGTTAAAAGCCACATTCCTAGGAGCTGAAGGCGGCCCTAGAGAAAAGCAATTAAAAAACAAATGTACATGTGTAGGACAATGAATTAGAAGGATGCTAACTTGAAAACTTCATCAATAAACATTTGTCTTGTATATTAGTTTGAGCTTTTCTGATGGGAACCATAAAGAAATATGGTTAAAAACATCTGATTAAGCCTGGAAGTCTTGGGTGGGGGGGAAAGTCTCTTAACTTTGGTATATGAATATGAAAATATCAAAAGCCAAAAATATCCAAAAGATATGGTAATTACACTTTGAAAATTTGTTTACTGGAATATATCATAAGCAAAAATGACTTTAAATTATGTGATGGTATTAATTACATTTTAATAATTATATCACCATTTTCAAAATTTGAAAATAATACATACATATACAAAAACACAATATTTCTTAATATTTTTCCATGTGGATCACACTGCATAGAGTACTTAATAAACTTTAACTACTCCAGTCTTTTCTTAAAATTGTGCCAATAATCTTTTACACTTATGTGAGTACTTTAAATCCCAGTTTAAAAAAACAAACAAACAAATAAACCTCATTTTGTATCATTCCTTGGATAAACATTAACTAAAGGTCTACTGGGAGTCAGCACTACACTATGTGTGAAATAATACAGAATCCTATCTGTAAGAGAATATGCTTTTGATAGATTCATTGTATAAATATAATAAAATAACAATCCTGTCATATTTTAGAATGATTAGTTTAAAGAAATCTAAAACAATTCTTTAAATTTCTGCTATCAAGAAAGTTTGCCTAGAAGGTGGTATAGAATTAGCTGCAACCTTCTTTTCATAGAAAAGAAATTCAAGTTTTGGTATAGGGTTCTTTTGGATCTAGAAATACAGTCATTCACTCATGAAATAAATTTTTCTTAAGTGACTGACTACTATGTGTGCCAGATAACCTGTTAGATTTGGGACTTACAGTGTGAATGTAATAAATTCCTACTTTGTTATATATATTTAAGGTGAATGGCAGGCAAACATTAAAAGAAGAATAAAATTTAAATTGTAATAAGTACAATTGCAAACATCAAAAGGAAAGGAAGTGAACTAAACATTAACAGGAGGACCATGGGTGCCTGGGTGGCTGTCAGGAGGACCACGAGTGCCTGGGTGGCTGTCAGTTGAGTGTCTGACTCTCCATTTTGGCTCAGGTCATGGGCTCAGGGTCATGGGATCAAGCTCCACATCCGGCTCCATGTTCAGTGTGAAATCTGCCTGTTCCTCTCCCTCCTGCTCTTTTTCCCCCGTTCCCCTGATCTTTCCCTCGCTCTCTCTCTCAAAATAAGTAAGTAAATAAATGAAGAAATAAATAAATAAATAAATAAATAAATAAATAAATAAATGTTTTAAAAGCCCAAACATTATCAGGAAGACTAATCTGAGAATCATTATGAGAAAGCTTCATGGAGATGGTGAGGAAGAGGATGTCAGAGGAGTGAGAAGTATTAAGGGTAGAAGGTTCTTTAGTCAAGAAAGATCTGAAAATAGCCAAGGAACTGGCAGATAACCACTATGGCTAGAATGAAAAAGGAAAAAGAAAGAAGTGAGCTTTAAGGAAGAGGAAGGGGTTGGAAAGTGTAAGACCCCTAGGCTCATTGTAATGAGTCTGGATATTTTTCTATGCAAAACAGCTACAGGCTTAGAGATTTTATATATGGAAGTAAAGTGTTTAAAAAAGAACATTCGGGTTTTCTGGCTGCCATGTAGGGAATAGTTTGAAGAAGTACAGGGGACTCGTTAGTGAGATTTGTTATACAGTGTTAGAGTAGTATAACATTACTCATAAATTTACATGATTATGTGTTAGGTTTAAAATATTAGGAGTTGTTATTTTATATTTTCCTTTTTCTTTTTGCTGGATCCTGATAACAGCAGCCTGATGGGTAAGGGCCTCAGTCATCTGTACATATATTACCTAAAGCCTGACCTAGAAATGGAATGGTTAGCTTTTCTAACAGGTTTCTGCATACTTTGCTTTATGCCATTTCATGTTTCAGAGAGTTACAGAAGTATCTTTCTTCAGAAGGGAAAATATGGAAGGTATTATAAGCTAGAGGATGAGGACATGTGTAGCTTACCTCCAACCTAGACTTATGCCTGGAAGATAAAGATACATTATCATTATCATAATAAGGCCTTCCTACAGAATGACATATTCATATTGTTGCTCTTTTCTGTTATTTATAAAGGAAAACATGAAGTATTATTCACATATATATTTTCATGAATAGGAAGAATGTTATCAATTATGTTATGGGTGTCTGCAAGTGTATAACTGTCCGCCTGGAGATACTTTAAAAAAAAAAAGCAGACACCCTTCTTACTCAGGGCCCTTATACCAATTTGCATGACGATTAAATAGCTTTTTAATTGCTGTTAAATTATGCCAGCTAAACTGTGATTTCATGCAAATATTAAGCTGTAATGACATGCAGTGAATCATTTACTAAGATTTAGAACTTGGAACAAAGAGAGACAATTAATTCTAATCCTCAGATTCAACTAAATTATGTGTCACTGGGCTTTTATGAATGTGGCCTGATTGCTTTGTTATCATTTATAAATTATACAAATATTATGTGATATTGGGAAAAAAATTTGGCAGCAATAACCCTTTTGGAGATATCTATATTGAAAACTCTTAGGGATTGCCTTATGTTGATTTTTTTTTTCTTTAGAGAAACAAGTAATTCACATAGAAGAAAGCAATCTCCACACTTCACCCTCCAAACTGACTTCAAAAGAGAAGGGCAATTAGTCTGATTTGCAACTGGACATTTTTCAAGTCCAACACATAATAAATCTTACATTAAAATCACAATTTTATTTCTACTAGTTTGTATCCAGAAAATACATCTTTAATCTTCTTTTTATTTTTTGCTTCAATTTGGGTCCCCCTTTACACTTTTAAAGAATAAAGGAATAATACTCTAATAGCAAACTTCTGAGAAGCCTAGGACAGTGCTGACTTTTCTTTTACCAGAAAAGCATTTGAGTCTGTAGCTCCCATCTTCCTTTGAGTAGCAGAGGCCAGGTGGGTTACAATTTTTATTTTGTTTTAATTCATCTTATGTAAAATGTTTTTAAACAGAATTGCATTTCCCAAAATATATCCTGTGCAGTATCTCTAATCCCATGAACTATCACACAAAAATCTAGTTAGTATTCCAATTAAGACTCCTCTGGCGGGGGGAGGAGTCAAGATGGCGGAGAAGTAGCAGGCTGAGACTACTTCAGGTAGCAGGAGATCAGCTAGATAGCTTATCTAAAGATTGCAAACACTTACAAATCCAACGGGAGATGGAAGAGAAGAAGAACAGCAATTCTAGAAACAGAAAATCAACCACTTTCTGAAAGGTAGGACTGGCGGAGAAGTGAATCCAAAGCGATGGGGAGATAGACCGCAGGGGGAGGGGCTGGCTCCCGGCAAGCGGCGGAGCAACGGAGCACTAAATCAGGACTTTTAAAAGTCTGTTCCGCCGAGGGATATCGCTCCAGAGGCTAAACCAGGGTGAAACCCATGCGGGGTCAGCTTGGCCTCAAGTCCTACAGGGGATGTCTGAATGTCGCAGAGCTTACAGGTATTAGAAAGAGGAAGCCGGTTACAGAGACAGAGCCCAGGAGTGAGCTCTTAGCTTGGGGTTAACTTGAACCGGTCGCAGGCTCAGTGAGCTCAGAGCGCAGCCAGAGGCCAGGGAAATGGGAGTAAATGGACGCTATTCTCGGAGGGCACACTGAGGAGTGGGGCCCTGGGCTCTCGGCTCCTCCGGGCCAGAGACAGGGAGGGCGCCATTTTCATTCCTGTCCTCCGGAACTCTACGGAAAGCGTTCAGAGAACAAAAGCTCCCAAAAGCAAACCCGAGCGGATTACTCAGCCCAGCCCCTGCTAAGGGCAGTGCAATTCCGCCTGGGACAAAGACACTTGTGAATCACTACAACAGCCCCCACCCCCCAGAAGAACAACAAGAAATCCAGCCAGGACCAAGTGCAGTTTCAATACCAAGGAGAGCAGCAGAATTCCAGAGGAGGAGAAAGCAAAGCACGAAACTCTTGGCTTTCTCCCCATGATTCTTTAGTCTTGTCCTTAATTTAATTTTTTTTCTTTTTCAATTCTTTTTTCTCTTCTGCTAATTTTGTTTTAACTTTTACCCTTTGCTTTTTTAACGTTTTTTAAACTAGTTTATCAAATATATATATATATATATTTTTTTACTTTTTTATATTTTTTCTTTATTCGTTTTCTTTTTTTAATTGTTTCTTTTCTTTTTTTTTTCTTTCTTTCTGAACCTCTTTTTATCCCCTTTCTCCCCCTCATGATTTGGGATCTCTTCTGATTTGGTTAAAGCATATTTTCTTGGGGTTGTTGCCACTCTTTTAGTATTTTACTTGCTCCTTCATATACTCTTATCTGGACAAAATGACAAGGCGGGAAAATTCACCACAAAAAAAAAAAAAAAAAGAACAAGAGACAGTACCGAAAGCTAGGGACCTAATCAATACAGCATGGGTAATATGTCAGATCTAGAGTTCAGAATGACGATTCTCAAGGTTCTAGCCTGGCTTAAAAAAGGCATGGAAGATATTAGGGAAACCCTCTCGGGAGATATAAAAGCCCTTTCTGGAGAAATAAAAGAACTAAAATCTAAACAAGTTGAAATAAAAAAAGCTATTAATGAGATGCAATAAAAAATGGAGGATCTCAATGCTAGGATAAATGAGGCAGAAGAAAGAATTAGTGATATAG
>NC_081558.1:174301540-174302282 GCF_022355385.1 Mustela nigripes
AATTACAATTGCACCCAAAACTAGAAGATACCTAGGAATAAACCTAACCAACGAGGCAAAGAATCTCTACTCAGAAAACTATAAAGTACTCATGAAAGAAATTGAGGAAGACACAAAGAAATGGAAAAATGTTCCATGCTCCTGGATTGGAAGAATAAACATTGTGAAAATGTCTATGCTACCTAAAGCAATCTACACATTTAATGCAATTCCTATCAAAGTACCATCCATTTTCTTCAAAGAAATGGAACAAATAATCCTAAAATTTATATGGAACCAGAAAAGACCTCGGATAGCTAAAGGAATATTGAAAAAGAAAGCCAAATTTGGTTGCATCACAATTCTGGTCTTCAAGCTCTATTACAAAGCTGTCATCATCAAGACAATATGGTTCTGGCACAAAAACAGACACATAGATCAATGGAACAGAATAGAGAGCCAGAAATAGACCCTCAACTCTATGGTCAACTAATCTTTGACAAAGCAGGAGAGAATGTCCAATAGAATAAGGGCAACCTCGTCAATAAATGATGTTGGGAAAATTGGACAGCCACATGCAGAAAAATGAAATTGGACCATTTCCTTACACCAGATAGGAACATAGACTCAAAATGGATGAAAGACCTCAATGTGCGAAAGGAATCCATCAAAATCCTTGAGGAGAACACAGGCAGCAACCTCTTCAACCTCAGCCGCAGCAACATCTTCCTAGGAACATTGCCTTTGGCGATGTTCCTAGGAA
>NC_081558.1:174302382-174303444 GCF_022355385.1 Mustela nigripes
GGAATCCATCAAAATCCTTGAGGAGAACACAGGCAGCAACCTCTTCAACCTCAGCCGCAGCAACATCTTCCTAGGAACATCGCCAAAGGCAATGGAAGCAAGGGCAAAAATGAACTATTGGGATTTTATCAAGATCAAAAGCTTTTGTACAGCAAAGGAAACAGTTAACAAAACCAAAAGACAACTGGCAGAATGGGAGAAGATATTTGCAAATGACATATCAGATAAAGGGCTAGTGTCCAAAATTTATAAAGAACTTAGCAAACTGAACACCCAAAGAACAAATAATCCAATCAAGAAATGGGCAGAATTCGGCTCAGGTCATGGGATCGAGCCCCGCATCAGGCTCTCTGCTCGGCAGGGAGTCTGCTTCCCTCCCTTTCTCTCTCTGCATGCCTCTCTGCCTACTTGTCTATCAAATTTAAAAAAAGAAAAAAAGAAAAGAAATGGGTAGAAGACATGAACAGGCATTTCTGCAAAGAAGACATCCAGATGGGCAACAGACACATGAAAAAGTTCTCCACATCACTCGGCATCAGGGAATTACAAATCAAACCACAATGAGATATCACCTCACACCACTCAGAATGGCTAAAATTAACAAGTCAGGAAATGACAGATGCTGGCGAGGATGCGGAGATAAGGGAACCCTCCTACACCGTTGGTGCGAATGCAAGCTGGTGCGAATGCAAGCTGGTGAGAATGCAAGCTGGTGCAGCCACTCTAGAAAACAGCATGGAGTTTCCTCAAAATGTTGAAAATTGAAGTACCCTATGACCCAGCAATTGCACTACTAGGTATTTACCCTAAAGATACAAATGTAGTGATCCAAAGGGGTACGTGCACCTGAATGCTTATAGCAGCAATGTCTACAATAGCCAAACTATGGAAAGAACCTAGATGCCCATCAACAGATGAATGGAATACTATGCAGCCATCAAAAGTAATGAAATCTTGCCATTTGCCACCATGTGGATGGAACTAGTTATCAGGCTTAGCGAAATAAGTCAATCGGAGAAAGACAACTATCATATGATCTCCCTGATATGAGGAAGTGGAGAT
>NC_081558.1:174303544-174367975 GCF_022355385.1 Mustela nigripes
CAATAAGTCAATCGGAGAAAGACAACTATCATATGATCTCCCTGATATGAGGAAGTGGAGATGCAACATGGGGGGTTAAGGGGGTAGGAGAAGAATAAATGAAACAAGATGGGATTGGGAGGGAGACAAACCATAAGTGACTCTTAATCTCACAAAACAAACTGAGGGTTTCTGGGGGGAGGGGGGTTGGGAGAAGGGGATGAGGTTATGGACACTGGGGTGGGTATGTGCTATGGTGAGTGCTGTGAAGTGTGTAAACCTGTACACAGACATGTACCCCTGGGGATAAAAATATATGATATGTTCATTAAAAAATTAAAAAAAAAAAGACTCCTCTGGCCGACTTGGCAGTGAAACAAAAGTAAAACAACTTGTTTCTCTTCCTTGAATCCAAAATTCCCAAACATTTGTTTATAGAACCTTATTTTCCAAGAAGCATCTATAGCAATATTATCATTCTGCAGAACACTCTTACAGGCTAACACAGAAGGAGAGCAAACGTAAGGATCATATTTCAGTTACTACATCATAGTTGCAGATTTATATTTCATGATTATAATTGTAGAAATATGCTAACTCACAAATAAATAGGCCCTTATTGCTGACTGGAGATTGAGTACTCATGAACTGTATAGCTAATTGTTTTTGTAGATGCATTTTCTAACCTTAAAAACCATGAAAATTTGATCCAAATAACTGAGGAAATCAAGTCATAGAAGGCTACTGTTTACTAAACTATATTTTATTAGGTTACTATTTGGCAAAGAATTTTAATATGTTTGTTAATTTAATGGCTATCATAAATATAGTAGCATTTCCTAATAAAAAAGAAATTTCTTCTTATATATGAGCTTACAAATGAGAGAAAAATAGTCCTATGTTGATCTATGTCAAAGAGAACATTTAAAAAATATATTGAACCATCTAGAGATATTTAGGTAAATACTTTTGCAATGAGTAAATTATAAACTTTTCTAAAGAAAGATAAACACATAGCAATAAATGAAAAAGTATATCTCTAGATTTTAGTAATGTACTGAATATATAGGTTGTCAGATTTGCATATGGGCTTAATTTAAAACTCTAAAAGTCACCTCATTTTTTGAATTATCACTATTAACTTTAACTTTTAACTATAGGTATATTGTTAATATAATGTCCTTCCCAAATGATTTTTGAAAAATATGTTAATAGGTGTAAGTGTAAGCAGAATTTTATATTTTCCTTCTCTAAGCCATTTGTGCTCTAAGTTCTATTCATACAATAATACAATATTTTACATTTGGAAATAAATGGATGATGAGTAATCACAAAAGAGGGGCTTCATCCTCACCAGAGGGAAGATAAATCAGTTTAGTCAGATAAAGAAATGAGGTCCAGGAAAGTATTATAGTTATGTAAAGTTCACACACTGTGTTCATGATGGGATGATACCTATGTCTTCTCAGGTTTAAAAAAATTTTTTTTAACACTGCTATGTGTATTCTTCCTATAGACAAAAAAATCCTGATAAATAAATATTTAAAAAAATTCTGATAAATAAATATTTAAAGTATTTTATAGTGCTTTGCTTAGAGAGTATTGTCAAATACAAATTTTCAGAACATACAAATTAATGAGAAATTTATTGCCTTCCGACGACAGATTCTTTTTTTAATAATGTTATCTTGGAGCACTTTATAATAATGATGTACACAGAAGAGCAATTGAAAATTAAATCTTGCTATTAAATTAAGTATTGCTCAAAATACAACAGAATGCACATGTCAAATCCTTTAGTCAACATATTTTCATTTTCTTCAATATTTTTACACCAACTTCAGTAACTAAATTGATGCCAAAATTGACTTACTATTCATTAAGTGTTTTCATAGTACTGTGAATGATGACTTAGATAATTCTTTTCAGATTCTTCATTATTTCTAAAATTCACAGTTAAAGAAAACAAACATCTAATAGACCAGATACAATTCACTTCCAAAATAAAACCTAAACCTCTCAACCTTTTTACCATGTTTCTTTATAACCAGGCCTCTTGCTTCCTTTTGCTGCATCTCAATGCCTTTGTGCATGCTGTTCCTTTATGTCCCTTTGCTCTGTGGAAGATTCCTACTCATCCCTCGTGTTCCAGTTTAGGCATTACTCCCTTTGTGACACTTCCTTATTGGTCCTCAGGCAGAAAGGAACACTTTTATACCTTACAGGTATGATTTTTAAAAATAAAGCCAACATTTTTGAGCACTGATTTTGTTCTAAGATGTGTACTTAATATTCCATGTGATTTACTTAATTCAGTTATCATGATAAACCCAAAGGTAGTTAGTAATAACCATTTTATAGATGTAACTAACAATAAATGTATAAATTACACTGAAATATGTGTATCACTGTATACAAGTCTAATATGGTCCAGCTTGATCCAGAGATAATATGTACTTTAACAAAGGGAAAAAATAGAATGCATGGTTTTGTGTAATCCTCCATGAATTTTTTTTCAAATAGTGCAAATTTCCAAATATATTGGAAAACAGGAGGTTTGAGATTAAAATCTTTCCAAGAGCCTGGTGTTACTGGTTACAGATAGATTCACATGACTTGAAAATCACTTAAGAAGCAAAAGGGAATGCTTATATTATGGTAAGGGTAGTCACCCATCTCTCTATCTGTTGGGAAGGAATTTAAAACTTCTCAAAAAATAAACACAAAACTTCTCAAAATATAGTTCTGTGGACACTTAAAAACTTGAAAAGTAAACATCTGTGGCCACAAATTTCTATGCTGTAGAACACAGATACAACTTTACCTTGGAAAAATTCCAAGAAATAGTTATAGACTACACTCATCAATTCAGAAAAAAATCTATAAACTCACAGAATAGCTAAATATATGAATCATAGAAATGTATTATAGCTGTACAGGTCAAGAGTTAAATGGCAAAATCACATATATTGATAAAAGCTCACTAAAATACAAATGAAATAATGAGAAGGCTGACTTTGGGTCTTCTGAGTCAAATATCATCCAGTTCCTTAATACCATGAAAAAAAAATTATGTATACCTACATACAGCCCTTTCTGTGTCTGAGTCAATTATTTTTAATTAAAGTCTCATTAGAAATAGAAAAGAGAAATATGAAAAGACTAAGCACAGCCATATTTGGGGAGCGAAAACAAAACAATAAATGAATAGATTAAAACAAATTAATAATCTTTCTCAAAATGTATAACACTGTGGGGATAATAATGAATGCTATCTTTCCAATTATGGATGCTTCTTGGTAATTGGTTTGTTGTGTATAAGTAATTGATATTGAATGGGACAATACTCTCTGAATTCCAACTGTGGAGTCCTGGTAGCAAGTGGTAATTCAATTCTCCAGCATCAGCAGTATGACCATTTAATATCTCTTCCTATAGAGGAAACTCAGGTGATTTCATACAAGAACCTGCTCTGCTGAAGTAAAAATTATAGTATTTACATTCAGGAAACCCCTTGAAGCTCAAATGAGATCCTACATCAGTGACCAATATTGGGGAAACTGGGATTCATCTCCTATAGGTATTTATTCCATAAGGTAAGGGTCATTTTAATTTTAAAAATATACCACTGCAATAGACAGAGTGAATATTTAAAGTTATCTTCTACAGTAAGACAAGATACAATACAGTGTTCCAGAGGTAACACAATCCATCTTTGCAACTTCTCCCATCTTGCCATCTGCAAAACTGTGGTTCCTACATTGTGTTTATAATGAGCCACCTACCCAATCAGCTGCACTTTGTATTTCAATTGTGAAATGGAAAGGAAAGGAACCAGAATGAGTTCTTCATGCAAAACATGCATAGGAAAGAAAGAAGAAAAAGAAACTTAAAGATATGAGGGAAAAAGAAAAAGAAGAATAACAAGCAGAGCAGGGGTACCTGGGTGTGAACATTCTATATCCAACTAGAAGTGGGGGACTTGAGTAGGGAAATTGAAATGAAGATCACCTCTCCTGGGGCATCTCAACACACCACTTATTCTATACTCTAAGAATGAGAGAATCATGGCCTTTTTTTAAGTTGCCAATTATTCCATCAATAAAAAAGTCATTTTAAAATATTAGCCTTAAATCAAAAGTAAATCAAACTTTTATACATTCATGTCAATCCTGGTCACTGTAGTTCAAATACAAAGATATAAAAACATGGTATTTGCCTTTTTGTAAGACTGATGTTTGAGGGGCCCCTGGGTGGCCCATTGGTTGAGCATCTGCCTTCCGCACAAGTCATGATCCCAGCTTCCTGGGATCAAGCCCTGCACTGGGCTTTCTGTTCAATAGGGAGTCTGCTTCTCCCTCCGCCCGTTCCCCTGCTTTTTCTTTCTTGCTCTTTCTTTCTGCTTTCTTGCTCTGTGCTCTCTTTCAAATAAATAAACAAATAAATGAAATCTTTAAAAAAAGAATGAAGTTTGAACAAACTGGTTTTACTCACAAGATACTTGATTCATATTTAGATGACAAAAATAAAGAGAGAGAGAGAGAGAGAGAAATTCTTAATGATGTCCATGAGAATTATACATATATATAGATAGAGATATGATTTACATCTTATGTTTTGAACTTTTCTAAGTGGGTAACACAAATGTTTGTTGAATGTGTTAATCTTCCAGCACCTGTTCAGCAGCTAAAAGATCCTATTGATTTAAACACATGAGAAACATCAAAGTAAAAATCATGACAGTGTAATTATATTTTGTCTAACTTTTCATGCACCCATATGTTAGACTGTCACTTCATGTCTTTTGATCCTTTCATGCTCTCTGCCTTTCCTGCTGGATAAGTACTTTTTTAAGTAATTTTTATTTTCCTTTGTTTCTTTAACCTCAGTGAGTATTTTTGCCTTTGGGTCTGGAAAAGCCTTAGGTAGTTATTTTGATAACAGATTTCTTGGCAGCAGTGGGGTCTCCTGTGCTCTCAAATGCTCTCAGAGGCATCCCTAATTGACTAAGACCTGATATTAAGGAGTGCCCTCCACAGCTCACCCTTTAAAGAGCAGAATATACATTAATTAGTCACCTGAGAAACAGAGTTTATGAAGTACATTAAAAATCTAGAGAAAATATTCAGTATTTCATTTTAAATTTCTTATTCATAATTCTGTTTCTATATTTTGCAGTTCAAGCAAAAATGACACAAGGAATTTTTTTAAAAATTGAGGTATAAATTTAAGTATGTTGTTGATATAACTGGTTAGTGGGGCTGTTTGAGAGATCCTATTACGCTTAAAATTCAAGGGAGAGAAATAGGTCGGGTAGGACTTTGAATGTCCTTGGATTGGTTCTAATGGGTCTGGAAAATAGGGGTTGGGCTTTGAAAGACATTAGGCAGAGTGGTGATATGATCAATATGATATGATTTTGTGTCTAACAGTTTGGAATATTTTGGAGGTGTGGAAGACTAAAGAAAGGATACGTGCCAGGATATTATTAAATTAGCCTAAGGAAGAGTCAAAGACATCAACTAGAAGGATGGGACCAGGAAATGACAGGAAGGAATGGACAGAAGAAATGCTAATAGGTAGATCTGATAGGACATGTGACTACTACATGTCAAGGTCAGGGCAGGAATTATGATTCCAATCTTTCTGGCTTAGAAGTATGGGTAGATGAGGATTCACCAGCATAAAAAAAAATAAAGCTGTGGTGAATAAGCAGGCTGAGAGAGAAAACAATAAATTATCTTTTACTGGTTGGATTTGAAATTATTAGTTTACTCATTCATCAAATATTTATTTAGACCCTAGTGTCTAGTATCTAGGTATTATTATTAGCGCTGGAGATACAGGAGGGAAAGAACACCCATGATCTCATGAGTCTTATACTCCAGTATGGCTAGGATGATGATAAACAAAGAAGCAAGAGTACAACTAAATCAGAAATTTCAAAGACTGATACAATACATTAAAAAATGAAATGTGACATAAAAAAGAGTATGGGGAGAAATTCTATTTTTGAATGATTGGTCAGGAAGTGCCTGTCCAAAGAGCTGACATTTGAGCCTAAAGGGCAAAAAGAAAATAGCCATAAGACCTTGAGGAAGAGTATTTTAAGTAGAAGAAATGGCTGGCACCAAGGATGACAACAAGCTCAGTACCTTGGAAGTCCATGAGTTTAATAACTAAAGGAAGTAGTGTATGAGGTAAGGTCAGACATTTGGGCAGGTTTCCACAAGACCTTTAGGTTGCCAAATCATACAATTATTTTGCTAGATAACTCTGGACTTTGGGAGAAAAGCCCAGGATCTGAATAAAAATATGGGCATCATCTATTTACAGGTGATGTTTGAAGCCATGAGAATGAGGACGTATGGAAAAATAAGAAAGCAAAGAAAGGAATGTAAGGAAAACTAACATTTAATGGGTAAGGAAAAGAAGAGAAACCATTAATGGCAATAAATACAATGGTGAGAAAATTAAGAGGATGAAAGGGAGATTACAATGTCCTACAATAAAAAGAAACAAAAGAAAGAGGGAAGGATCAACAGAGATATCATAAATAACTGAACAAAAATATTTCTAACACAAAATGGCAAAGATCAATGGTGAATTTTTCTGACAGTTTACTTTGGTAGGGGAAAAAATCTGATGACTCTCTTAGAGTGAAGAGCAAAAATCTGAATATAGTAGAGTAAAAAGTTAAAAAAGTAAAAGTTAAAAAAAAAAAGAAGTAAGCATAGCCAATAAAGATTGCTTTTCCAAGATTATTTGGGGGAAGCGGGAGAGAAAAAAATATTGGACTTGGAGTATTCTTTTAACAATAGAAGTTTGGGTATACCTATAGGTTGTGAGGAAGAGGTTAGTAGAAACAAAAATGTAAGGAAAGTAAACTAACAAGAGCCAGGCCCAATAGAAGGTTGAAGATCAGGTTCCCTCTCACCTGCCACTACTAGAGAGAATAGCTTTGAATATGAGGCTTTTTTTTTTTTAATTGTAGCTATCTTAGAAGCGTAAAAATGTTTATGTGGACACCTCTCCAAAGAAGATAGACAGATGGCAATAAGCATGTGAAAAGACACTCATCACATGTCATCAGGGAAATACAAATTAAAACAATGAGATTCTACTATATACCTATTAGAAAGGACCAAAGTCCAGAACACTGACAACACCAAATGATGGTGAGGATGTGGAGTAATAGGAACTTTCATTCTTTATTGGTGGGAATGCAAAATGGTAGTTTCTTAACAAAACTAAACATACTTTTATTGTATGATCCAGTCATCATCCTCCTTGGTACTTACCCTAAAAGAATTGAAAACTTATGTCCATATGAAACCTGCACATGCATGTTTACGGCAGCTTATTCCTGTCAAAACTGGGAAGCAATCAAGTTGTCCTTCAATAGGTAAATAGATAAGTAAACTGTGGTACATACAGACAATAGAATATTATTCAGCATGAAAAAGAAATGAGCTATCCAGCCATGAAAAGACATGGAATAATCTTAAATGCATATTGCTAAGTGAAAGAAGCCAATCTGAAAGTCTGTATACTTTAGGATTCCAACTATATGACATTCTGTAAAAGGCAAGAGTATGGAGACAATAAAAAGATAAGTGGTTGGCAGAGATTAGTAGTGCACAGAGGAGTTCCAGGGGAGTGAAAATACTCTGTATGATGCTATAATGATGGATACATGCCCTATACAAACCCACAGAATGGGATGTGAACCATTCTAATTAGAGTGAACCTCAATGTAAACTGTGGAATTTAGGTGATTGTTACATGCAAATGCAGATTCATCAGTTGTACCAAAGTATCACTCCAATGGGGAATGTTAATAATGGGGGAGCTGTGCATATCAGGGAGCAAGGAGGTATATGGGACTTCTCTGTATTTTCTCTTGATTTTGTTTGTGAATCTCAAACTGCTCTAAAAGAATAAAATCTTAATAAAGATTTTTATGAGAATAAATCTTATATTTCAAGATTATAAAATAAAAAGATACCTATCTCTACAGTGAAAACCCAAAGAAATCATAAAACTCCTAATAGTAAAATTATATTTTTAAGGGTGTTTATTATTATTTTGATGATGGCACTAAGAAGCAGGGGAAGATTCTTGGGGTCCTTAAAATCATATCAACTATATGATCACATGCTATCCCTATATATAAAATCTTTCCCTACTAGGCCATTGACTAGTCAAATGTCCTGGTTTGTCATTTCTGATATTTTAGTCCTTCACTTTCTTTTAAACTCATACATTCAAAATCTCTTTGTCCCTGATATTAAGGAAAGAAACTGCCTCTTTTTAAATTCCTGGAAGATTCTCTGAAAGCAGTTTCAAATGTTAAGACTGATAAAAACACCAGGAAGTGGTAGCACTGACTGCTAACTGACCCAGATTCTGAGCTTTAGATAACACACTATTGGAACAAAGGTGATAAAGAATGGCTAATTCATAGATACTTCTCTAGAAGTTAAGAGAGCATATTATCAAAATTTGACACTTACTTGTGGTTAATGAAAGACGGAAAAGACTGACTGCTTGTTTGATTCTTGACCTCAAAATTTCTATTATCTCAGTGAACTTACCCTGAACTTACCCTGGTCCTCTTATCGTTCATCCTCACCTGTAACTTTTCTGATTTTTCTCTCCCAACCATCTCATTTTCCAATTTTTAGGGGCAATGATACTTTGGAGTTTATGGTCCTTACTTTTTCTGCATTTTATAATAACTGCTAGGGTCCCTCACCCTAGTCAAAATATAATTTGGAAAACCTCATCTCAGGCAATAGAGGTGCAGGACTTAAAATACTTTGTGAAAATGTAAACAATTCAGTATATTATTTTTTTCAGTTTATAAGAATGCAGATGATGGGAGCCATGAGCTCAGTATAGAAATATCTGCCATAAAGTGGGGGTGCCTGGGGGAGGGGTCATTCAGTTAAGTGTCTCCCTTAGATTCAGGACATGATCCCAGGGTCCTCTCCTCTCCGCTTGTGCTCTGTTGCATGTGTGCTCTCTCTCGCTATCGCTTTTCTCTCTCTCAAATCAATCAATCAATCAATCAAAAATTCAATTTAACCCCCTCCAAAAGTTATAACAATTTGAATACCTGCTGATCAAAAACAATTTCAAAATGAATCACAGGAGAATAGCTTTCTGTGTTAAATAAACATTTATGTAGCACCTACTATGTGATAGGTATTGTTCTTAGAACTTTTCAAAAATTAATTTATTTAATCATAATAGCTACAGAATGAGATATATGCTGTTATTATCACTATGTATGGGTTAACTGAGGCTGAGAGAGGTCAAGAAATTTGCCCAAAGTTACATAGCTATTAAGCACTAACACCAAAACTCGTACTCAAATAATTTGACTCTAAAAGATGGTTAACTTACAATACAGTATGGTAAGTTTTGTTAAAACACAACAGAAGTTCTTAAGAAAGTAGCACAGAAAAACCTTGAGAGGGGGACCTCCTGAGGCTGGACTAGCGAGATCTCACTAAAGTTTTCACTTTTTTTTTTAAGGAGGGTTTTATCTTTCAGTGTTTGATGGCAATACAATATGCTATTTTCTGCCTAAAACTGCCCAATAATGATCAGAATCAAAACTTTCTCTGCCTCTGTTTAGTACAACTGCAGGCTAGTGATGAGCATGGGATGATGTGTGGAATTGTTGAGTCAACATATTTTGCACCTGCAACTAATATAACACTGTATGTGAACTGTACTGGAATTAAATGAAATAAAAATCAGCCATGAGGGGCGCCTGGGTGGCTCAGTGGGTTAAGCCTCTGCCTTCGGCTCAGGTCATGATCCCAGGGGCCTGGGATCGAGTCCCGCATTGGACTCTCTGCTCAGCAGGGAGCCTGCTTCTCCTCATCTCTCTCTCTGTCTGTCTCTCTGCCTATTTGTGATCTCTCTCTCTGTCAAATAAATAAATAAAATCTTAAAAAAAAAATCAGCCATGAATGAGAGATTAATAAAGATGGCAAAAGGCCAGAGAGAAAATTAGAGTTCCCTGGTAAATTATATATATTGATTAAAATAAAATTAAAACAGAAAAGGATAAAAAAAAACATAATTTATAATACAAAGTATTAGAGGAAAGAAAAATCCAAAAAACATAAAACATTAAGCTAATAAATACACATATCTGATTCAATGACTGACTAGTTTATCAGGTTTGTGGACTTTGTTGCATTCACTATTTATTTCCTTAACCAGACCCTCACTCCAAAGAACTGCATGCCTACCCTGCTACGTCACTGAAGGGTTAGATTGATGGGAACCAATTTATTCCTTCAATTTGTCAATTGTCTATTTATGGCCACCTAAGAAAATAAAAAGAAAAATTCCTGATCACTTACTTCAGAAGTTGCAGTTTCTGATACAGATTTTGAGAAATACCTTCCTAGCAGTACTGTAGCCATTTGAAATTCACCATTTACCTAAACTGGAGTAAGCTGTTCACAATGTAATGTAATAATATATAGTAACCGTTGAAGAAGGATTACATATATGTGTTAACAGCAAGGTTTTCCTATTAAAAACTCTACATAATTAGGTGAGAAATTATATTTCAAAATTTCCTTTTCTATTTATTAACTTAAAATATGTTCCCAATGAAAAAAATGCCAAGTAGTAATTTCCCAGGCTGGAACTTTCTGAAGAAAATGGTCACTCAGCATTTACAATCAGAAAGCAGAAGTTACATCTACTAATGAACGTGTTGCATTTTAATTAATTATATTCTATAAAAATATTTTATATTAAAGTCTGTAGTAATGCAGATAAATCTATAGGCTGCATCATTTACAAGAAATGGGACATCACCATCATCTCTAAGGAATATGCAACATTACATAACTCTCAATCTGTTTTTGCCTTTATGGAATTACAGAAGATAAGCAATAGTTTGGTACTAATTCATCAAACAGAAGGGCAAATTTTCACTGCAGTATATTATTTATGTATTAACAAAGGCTTTTATAGCTACCTAAAAGGTGACATTTTACTTTTGCATAGCTTAGCAATGCATTAATAAATTCACTTTTACTTTTTAATTTTTTATTTTATTTTTAAATGTACAGATAATTCATGGTATTTTATAATAAAAGAGTACAAATAACTTATAATTCTTGATGCATGCAGTTAAATGACCTTCACATTTAAATTTAATATCTACTGATTCCAACCCAAAAATTGGAAAGTGAAAGGTGAAATGCAGACAAATTCAAAACACTTTCCTTTAAAGACAAATGTCAAGGAAAACTAGAACTTTTTCTGCAAAACGACAGCACAATGACTTTTAAAGTTCCATCTGGAAGTTCCCCCACACTAAACTTGGTGTTCCTAAATTGATGTGCCTTAAAATGGACAAGGGTGAAGCAAAGAACAAGTTTTATTTATAAATTCTTAGGTAGCCTTAAACTGCTTTAACTTCCTAAGGACAGATTATGGTTTGGAAAAATTTCCAGGGCCTCACACCAGTGCTGAGATTTTAATCTCCTGGATAAAGGTGAATTTTGAAGAATAGGCACTTCCTTTGCAAGCAGATGAAAGGTAACTATGTTGAGAGAAAGAGAAACTTTTTTCTTCACTGTTTTCAAAGTCAAATACATGGTTGCCACAGAATTTTGCACATTTACTTTTTAAAGCAATTTAGAATAAAGAGATCAAAGGGTTGAAAACAGGATTTACAAATGCAAAAATGCAGAGACTTACTGGTACATGCCATGGAAGGTGGGTCTTTTTCAGCTCGGAAGTAACCCTTTTCACACTGACAGACAGAAGTTGCTTCCTTATAGGTTAAACTGTGGGGAGGGCATTTAGAACATTTTGTGTTCCCAGCAAATGCTTTATAGAATCCTGGTCTGCAAGCTGTAAAAACAGGAAAAAATACTTTTATTGCTATTATTGCTTGCGCTATTTTACTTGTACACATACACCATATTTTAATTGATATACATTTTGATCTCAGAGTTCAGTGTCACACATATACAGAAAAGTCAATATATGTTAATATTAATGAAGTTAGTTATTCAAAATCAGTAACATAATGGTGACATCATATTTAGGCTCAGGTTGCTAATTTTGGATAGCATACCGGAAATATGCATACACAAAATAGCTGATTACCAGAGTGTGGAGATGCCCCTCCCAGGAAGTAAGGGAAATAATTTTGTGTAGTTCTAGGAGATAGAATTAAATAACATTGAATCACACTGTGTAAAATATATTTGCTTTCCATTTTTCCCTCAGTCCTTCTAAGAACTAAAAGAGAAAGTCCCAGCGTGGTGCTGGTATACCTTAACATCTGTCCTATTGGTGAATATATATATATTTTAACAAAATGAAAGTTGGCCTTAGGTTCAGAGATTTTAGCAAGATCTACCTATAGTTTCATTAACATTGTTTTTTAAATCAGTTTATTTTTATTTTTATGGCAATTTTTTCTATTATATTGAAACACATTCATTTAAAATTTTGAATTAATTTCAAAAGTAGATAAACAAAATATTAAGTCAATAAGATATATATATGCTTATTGACAAGAACCATGAAAATTGTATATGGCAAGAACCATGAAAATTGTAAACAACAAAATTTTCACAAAAAATCATGAAAATAAAATGTAAATAATAAAAGTTACATGATGATATATTTTATTAGGCTGCATTTTCTCTTTGCTTAAACCCATGTTGTCATTCTTAGGAAACTTTTTCACAGGAATGGAAGATCTAGAAAAAAAGATCCTATGCTAAATATGCATTCAAGGTCTTAAATGTTGAGGGGGTAGTTGTTTCTAGTCTCAAAAACCACTACTGACCACTTTCTAAATTAACACATATACAAAATAAAAGTAGAATAAATTTCCAGTAACATACATTATGTTAAAAATGTTTTAACAAACTACTTCTTTTAATCTAACACATTTTCACAAAATGCTCCATTTTTTAAAAGATTTTATTTATTATTTATCTGAGAGAGAGACACACACAGATAGTGAGAGAGAGCACGAGCAGGGAAAAGAGAGAGAAGCAGGTCCCCAGTGAGCAGGAAGACTGATACGGGGCTTGATCTCTGGACCCAGGGATCATGACCTGAGCCAAAGGTAGACACTTAACTGAGCCACCCAGGTGCCCCCTCAAAATGCTCGATTTAAAAATATAAAATAACTAACAATAATAAACAATAATCTCCTGATAAGTCTCCTGATTATATATTCAGGAAAGAAAGAAATTTTAAGGGAAATTGGAATCTTAATTAAATGAGTCCCAATAAAATAACTATTTGTCTTTTCCTAGATACATATTTTAATATATATTTCTACAGCTCTAAAGGACTGCATTATGATTGATGTCAGTAGTATACTGTGTACCACTGACTCAGCGTCTAGGAGGCGTAAACTATAAGAGGTGTGTGCACATATATGCACACATGCACAAACACTTACGCATGTGCATCTAGACACATGCAATGACTGGGTTATTTTTGACCATTTGCTTTTATAATAATGCTTTATATGAATACCCAGCTTTTGTACCAACATAAATGGGACTGGAAGAGATTATGCTGAGTGAAATAAGTCAAGCAGAAAGAGTCAATTATCATATGGTTTCACTTACTTGTGGAGCATAAGGAATAACATAGAAGACATTGGGAGTTGGAGAGGAGAGGTAAGTGGGAGTATTCAGAGGGGGAGGCAAACCATGAGAGACTGTGGACTCTGAGAAACAAACTGAGGGTTTTGGAGGGAGGGGTGTGAGGGGTTGGGTGAGCCTGGTGGTGGGTATTATGGAGGGCATGTATTATATGGAGTGCTGGGTGTGGTGCATAAACAATGAATTTTGGATCACTGAAAAAAAATTAAGTTAAATTACACTGAAAAAATAATGCTTTATACAAATGACCTAGTAATTCAAGAGAAGTTATAATCAATTCTGTACAGTAAAATTACTTTTAAAAATCTGGTTATTTACTATCAATGAAGCTATTAGTGTTGATACATAAATATCAACCAGTCTCTTTAACATGCTGATAAATTAATTAATATTATATGACTAATTAGTAAAAACACTGTATCATCAAATAGCTCTCTAATCCTGTAAAAATTCAGAGTACATAAATAATATATATACTCAACCCCTAAAATTTTCACAAATAAAATATCTTTTAAAAAATACATAAATTTCTAAATTTAATATGCTATAGTAGTTAAAAGACAATGTGTTATAAAATATTTACCAAATCTAACATATATATTTTGTCAATTAAGTAATTATCATCTACTTAATTATGAAGTTTAAAATAACTAATTATATTCCATAGAATACATTTATAATACTTTGGCAAGTAATTCTAAATGTTGAACTCAACTAGAAATTTAATCATGTCTTGAGCTCATCTATTACAATATTTATAAATCTAATAAGCCACACAGTTTATAGAGAATGTGCAAATTTAAATGGGGAGCTTGCATTCTGCATATTCCAATATTAGTTAAAATATAATTTAAATATTATTATAACAGCCTTTTGAAATAAATTAATTAGGAATGTGAACACTATAGGACTATATTAAAGTTTATCATATGTGCAGATACAAAACCTATAAGAACCATAAACAAGAGCTGTAAATATTGACTCCTTTCTGTTATCGGTCATTCAAATCTCAGTCATAAACATTGTTTAGCATATAAAGTAGCCTGCCAATAACTTCATTTTGTGCAGCGAAACACTGTCAACTTTTATTTTCTCTGATGACTAAAAAACAAAAATTTAAATATTTTTTTATCTGAAGTGTTTTCAGCTAATATTTCACCTTCTTTTAGAATTTTAGAGTGCTTAAAGCAGCTCTTAAAATACTTAGAATAGGTTAGTGATATTCAAACCATTCTAGAGACCAGGCTGTTAAATGGTCTCAGCACCCTATCTTGCCTACTTTATTCTGTAAACAGGAGGATCTTCTAAACCAGCTCTGTCCAATAGTACTAAAAACTAATATATATATATATATATGTATATATATATAATATCTATATATCTATATATCAATATCTATCTATACATCTCTATATCTATCTATATATACATATATATGTGTATATATATAGAGAGAAGTATATATGTACTATATATAGGATAGTACTAAAACTAATATATATGTAAGTATATATATATATATATGTCATTTCAATTTTTGTAGGAGCCATATTAAAAAACTAAAAAGAGGTAATTATATATATATTTTATTTATTTGACAGAGAGATCACAAGTAGGCAGAAAGGCAGGCAGAGAGAGAGAGAGAGAAGCAGGCACTCTGCTGAACAGAGAGCCAGATGCAGGGCTCAATCCCAAGACCCTGATATCATGACCTAGGCCAAAGGCAGAGGCTTAACCCACTGAGCCACCCAGGGGCCCCTTTAAAAAAATATTTTATTTAACATAATATAACCAAAATATTATCATTTCAACATATAAACTAGCTCTTGAAATATTTTACATTATTTGGTTTTTTTTGTATTAAATATTTTGTACTATTTAATTTGATATGTATCTTACATTCACTGGACATCTCAATTCAAACTAGCTGCATTTCAAGTGCCTACTCACTTTATATGCGGCTATGAGCTACCACACTGAATAGTGCAGTTTTGAACACAGAAATCTCTTCATTATATCTCCCTGCTGAAAAAACTTTGATGACTTCCCACCATCTCTATGTTCAAGTTTAAAACCAATTGCATTACAAGTTCCCCTGTGGTTTGACCCAGCCTGAAGCTCTAACCACATCACATGAAGCTGCTTCCCTCTCACACTCCCTTGATTAAGGCTTTGCCCCTCTACAGTCTATTCTCAACCCAGTTCTGATCCTCTCAGAACTTACATGAGATCACATTATCACTGGGCTCCAGGCTTCTGGTGGCTTTCCATCTCTCCTAGAGCAAAGCCATTGCCCTATTAATTGTCTACTAGACATCGCATGATTTTGCTCCCTTTCCCTTCCTTGTGACTCTGCTTTTCATCAACTCTTTTTCCATCAGGTCCTCTGCTCCAGCCACACTGGCCTCCCTCAGAGTCTTGCATGAAATCATGCTCCTGTTACTGAGCCTTTATCACTTGCTCTTACTCATCTCTCTGTATGATTTGCTCCCTCCCTTAGATCAGATCTTTGTAACAATGATATCATATTAATGAAGCCTGATTCCCTTTTTAAAACTGTACCCCCTGCTACGTCCTACCACAGTGTTTTATATTGCCCTCCACTCTTTTTCCTATCTGCAAAGAACTTAACATCTGACACATGATATGTTTAACTTTTTAAGCTACTTCCTTTTAAAATGTATGCTCTGTTAGGCCAGAGATTTTTGTTTCTTTTGTATAGTGAGGTGTATTTCCAGTGCCTAGACCAGCACCAGGCATTATTTGGTCCTTCCCCAGTATTCAGTGAATGAACGAATGACTTGCTAACAGTCTCCTTTAATTTCTATGAATCTATCGTGATCTTTCTTCTTCTTGAGCCTTTTCTATTGAAAATCTCTCTTCTCCATCCCACCCCATGACCCAATCACCTTGCTAACTCCTAACCCTCTTTCAGGTCCCACTTCTTCCTGACTTTCTAGAATAGGTTCTTTAAGCACCTGTGACTTCTCAACAATAGCATACTTGTTGGTTTGCAAACTAGTGCTGTGCATGAAATGCGGGGGGAGACGGAAGAGGCAGGCCACTCCAGATTGGTAGGTGACAAGTTTCATAAGCAGGGGAACTGACATAGGAGGCTCGTTCTGGGCAGTTGTAAGATAAACAGCTCTCTGCACCTACCCTCCAGAATCTTAAAAGTTTACATAGAGGCCTTAAATGGGATGAGTCATGTATACTGTCCAGATGGTCTCAATAGCATCTTACTCTCTCTAGGTTCTGTCCTTGAAAAGAGCTCCCATTATGGGGATGATAGGCAGATCATAGAGTCCAAGGACAGGAAAGGGGTTGAGGAGCCTTCAGTTCCCTGGGTCCGGCTAGAGGGTTAATCTGTGGTGGTTGCATCCTTTTTGTTACTTTTTCAGCAATACCTTGGCCATTACTTGTTTAATGACTGTAAGGTCCTCAAGGGCGGGCTGGTAACAGTGATTACCATAGAGTAGGTGTTCGATACATTTTTTTTTTCACTGAATAGGACAGAGTGTGAGTACTTTGCTAATTAAATTCCTGCAGAAGATTATGCATTTCTACTGAAGATAGAGCATAGCATAGTTCTGAGCATAGCATAATTCATCTTACTATAAATTTATGGGTTTTGTTTTTGGCTTGCTGAATTACTCTTAAGGGATGGAAACCCTGAATAAAGATTTTGAAAGCAATTCAGTTGCAACTCAATAGTAATTATTCTAATATCTCAAGGTGAGCTGGCTATTAGAAAAAAAAAAAAACTTTTCCAGTTGAAATTATCATGAATTTGAATATTTTGGCTACCACAAAAAATACAAATATTAATTGGATATTGGTACTGCAGCTCTCAGCCTTATCTCTGATTTGAAATGTCTATGTACACATCAAAATTGCTTTCAAAAATCTTAAAGTGTTGAACTTATAAAATACATTTAGATTGTTAAAATATTACCTTATTTTAATATTAAAGTTAAGTATAATATTTCATTTCAAAACATAGGATTATGCTGTTAAAAATGTTAGAAAGCCAATGTTCTAGGTACTCACATTCTCTTTATGTAGCACACATTAATGGTCTACCCCATACACCTCTCTTTTAGCTTGAATCGTATGAGATAATAATGATCTTGTCACATTTATCACCTCAGTTTCTTGGAACTGCCATAAGTCAGATGTGGGTATATATCTTTAATACTTAGCATATCTTTCACCTTTACACATGCTTAGAAATTTAATGAGTGAATGAGTAAATAGTTCAACCAAGAAGAAGACATAAATGAATAAATATCTCATGCTCATGCTCGTGCATCAGAAGAATTAATTGTTAAAATGTCCATACTGCCTAAATCCATCACAATCCCTATCAAAATTCCAGTGAGATTTTTTCACAAAAATAAAAAAAAAAAAAATCCCAAAATGTGTATGGAACTACAAAAAACCCTGAATAGTCAAAGCAATTCTGAAAAAGAAAAAGCTGGAAGCATTACACTCCCTGATTTCAAACTATCCTAAAATTCACAGTCATCAAAGCAGTACTGGCACAAGAAAAGACAGACTCACAGACCAATGGAACAGAACAGAGAGACCAGAAATAAACTCTTTCACATATGGTCAACTAATATTTGATAAGGGAGCCAATAATAAGCTATAGGGATAGGGTAGTCCTTTCAATAAATGTTACTGGGAAAACTAGAGAGCTGCAAGCAGAAGAATGAAATTGGATCCCTATTTTGCACCACCCACAAAATTTAACTTGAAATAGCTTAAAGACTTAAATATAAGACCTGACACTATAAAACTCCTAGAAGAAATCATATGAAAAAGCTCCTTGACATCGGTTTTGGCAAAGTTTTTGTTGTTGTTGTTGTTGTTTTAGTTTTTTTTTTTTTTGATATGACAATAAAAGCAGAAGCAACAAAAACAAAAATCAACAAATAGGACTACATTAAACTTAAATGATTCTGCACAGCAAAAGAAACAATCAACAAAATGAAAAGGCAAACCATGAAATGGAAGAACATATTTGCAAACCATCTATCTGATAAGATGTTAATATTTGAAATTTATAAAGAATTAATCCAAATCAACAAGAAAAGAATTAGATTAAGTAATTAGGTATAATTTAAGTAATTAAATTAAGTAATTAGGTATAGGAACTGAATAGACATTTTTCAGAAAAAAAAAAAAGACATCCAAATGGCCAACAGACACATGAAAATATGCTCAGCCTTACTAATCATCAGCAAAATGCACATCAAAACCATGATGTATTACCTCATACTTATTAAAATGTCTATTATCAAAGAGACAGAAAGTAAGTGTCAGAGGGGTTTTAGAGAAAAAGGAACTCCTCTGCATTGTTGATGGGACGATAACTTGTTTAAGCTGCTATGGAAAACAGTTTAGTTCCTTAAAAGATTAATAGAACTACCACATGACCAGCAATTCCATTTCTAAAAATTTATCCAAAGGAATGAAAGCAAGATATCAAAAAGAGATCTGAACTCTTGTGTTTACTGCAGGGTTATTCACAATAGCCAAGATACAGAAACATCCTAAGTATTTGTCAGTGGATGAATGGATAAAGAAGATCTATAATGAATCAATTTTTTTAGTTTCCACCATAATACTAGGACATTATGTTAAACCACCATTTCTTATACTATTGCATTTAACTCATCTGTTTGCCTCTGCTTTCTGCCTGTTCAAATCTACACCATAGTTACTGTCAGTTATATTTCTAAATGGTAGAGATGACCATGCTACTGTCTATTGTCTAGGGTAGTAGTTGGCAAACTGTTGTACTTTTACCAAATTTGGTCCATGGCCTGGTTTTGTACAGCTTGTGAGCTAAGAATAGTCTTTGGATTTTTAAAGGATTATATAGGTACATGGTAACACTGACTTTGACTCTTGGCCTGCAAAGCCCAAAACGTATACTGTCTGGCCCTTTATAGAAAATGTTTGCTAACACCTGGTCTCTAGCACAAAGTCCAAACTCAGTTGAGCATTTAAACTGCTTCACAGTTGAGCTCACACCTATTTTTTCAAACTTACCTCCCACTGCTACATAAATTTTAGACTTCTTTCTATTCTCCATACCACACACACCATACTATTTTTTAACAGCTTTAGTAAGATATGAGATCTAATTTGCATGAATAAACTGCATGTAAAGTATACAATTGGTTAAATTTTGGCATATGTGTACAACTATGAATATTTAACCACAAGCAAGATAGTGCATGATCCATCAACCCTAAAAGTTTCCTTGTGTCCCTTTATTTTCACCTGTTTGGATCTTTATATTTATTTTAATTTTTCTTAAAGATATTAGAAATCTCTATACCCAACATGGGACTCGAACTTACAATCTTGAGATCAAGATTCAGATGCTCTACTGAGTCAGCCAGGTGCCCCTGCATTTTTATATTTAAAGTACATTTCTAGGGCAGCTGGGTGGCTCAGTCAGGTAAGCATCTGACTCTTGACTTCAGCTCAGGTCATGAATTAATCAGGGTCTTGAGACTGAACCCCCATGTCCAGTTCCATCCCCACCATGAGCCTGCTTAAGAGTGTCTCTCTGCACTTCTTTCTTTCTCTCTCTAAAAAAATTCAATTAAATTAAAAGTAAAGTACATTTCCTGCAGGTAGAGCATACCAGGGTCTTGCATTTATTTTTCAAAGTCCAATCTGACAACTTCTTTCTTTTAATTGGGGTGTTTAGTCTATTTACATTTAATGTGATTACTGATATGGTTAGGCTTAAGTCTATCTTGATGTTTCTTCCCCCGCTTTTCCCATTTGTTTATTGCCATTTTCTGCCTTTTTTCTTTTCTTTTTAAATAATTGCATCCTTTTCATGATCTCATTTGAATCTCCTTTGTTGGTTTATTTGCTCATGGGCAAACTCAGGTGAATACGCTGGAGAACTTTGACAGCTCTCTGGAGTTCTCTATCAGAGAGGCCCTCTCCTCTTTCATACTCTGTTTTGGTGTATCTGAATATCTGAGTCTACATGGACTTTCAGATCTGTCTTCTCAATCCACAGAAGGAGTCTGCTCACTTCTGTAAGAATCCCTCCTTCCTGCACCATGGCCTTGAAACTCTCTCAAGTGGGAACAGTTGTAGGGCTCTCCTCCTTTATTTACCATCTAGCAGGGATCACAGTCTTTCATTATCTGATGTTTTGTCTTAAAATGTATTTTTTCATATATTTTGTGTATATATTTCATACATATTTCCATATATATTTGTGATTTATTTCATATATTTTAAAATGTTTTTTTCATATATTTACTATATCATGGTTGCAAGTAAAAATCAGACTATTTTAATCATCTTAAATTCTTACTTTCCCAATTGTATTCATATTTCACTGTTTTGTTTTTTTAATTTTATTTGAGAGAGAGATTGAGAGTAAGCACAGTCAGGGAGAGCGGTAGAGGGAGAGGGAGAAGCAGACTCCTGATAAGCAGAGAGCCCAATGTGTGACTCCATCCCAGGACCCTGGGATCATGACCTGAGCCAAAGGCAGACGCTTAAGGGACTGAGCCACCCAGGCACCCCTATTTCACTGTTGTATAATGTCCTTTTCCTATCTAAGTTCACCTGCTAGTTTCTCAAAGACATATTTTAAAAAACTTACTTCACAGTACTGCAATACAACTGCCATCTACCAGAATACCTAAGGTGAAAAAGACACAATAGTAAGTGTTGGTGAGGAGATAGAGCAATACGAGCTCTCATATCGCAGGAGAAGTTTTAACTGTTGGTACCACTTTGTAGAACTGTTTGGCAGTATTTACTGGACATCCCTACTGCCTTCCCTAATACTTGGAGCCTGGACTGAACGGCCTGAACACTTGGAAGTGGATACCAGGTCACAGACAGAGCTCTAGGGCAAGACTGCTCATCTTCATTCTGGAAGTGAGAAACAGAACTCCTAATGTTCAGGAGAGAATGTGAAAATCCCTTCCCCCTTTGGTTCTCTTTCTTTTCTCCATTTTCTTCTGCCTGTCCCTCAAGCAATCATCCAGTAGTGGTGGGGCTGGTGGTGGTCGTAGTGAAAGCCCACAGGAGTCAAAATTCTTAAGAAGGGAAAACTTCCTCTCCATTCACTCAAGCTGAGGTTCTGAGAGGGTGGAGTCAACTCCCACCAACTGCATTTCTTTTCTCTCTGTCCTTATCTCACTTGGCCCTGGATGCTTAGCCATTTGAAGAAGTGCACAGCTGAGTGGAGTAAATATTCAGCCAGGCTTCCTGCCAAGAAATTTTAAAAAGAGGAGCCACAGTAAACCAGAGAGTACTGGGAAGAACATGGAGAGAGAGAAGCTGGAGAAATCAACCCTGTAGGTTTGTTTATGAACTCCTGGTTTTACTCCCAAACTACACATATGTAGTTTTGATAGATTTGATTCTATTTAACATACCAAAGACTTTGAAGATTGAACCAAAAGACCATTACTCAGGTCTCAGACTAGCAGTGAGCTTTTGAATTTTGGTTAGATAAAGAAGAACCTAGAAACTAAATACAATTTTTTTTTTTTTTTTTTTTTTACTATGTGACATGGTAACTTATAAAAAAGAGATATATTCAGAAATCCACATAAGTTGCCATTAACAAGCATAAACTAGATATGTTAGACCTTATTTTATCTTCCACCATTTTTCTCATTCATAGACTCATAATTTATGTTAAAGATGAGCTGAAAAAGGCACATTACTTCAAGAGGTGGCTAATTGTCAAGGACAGGGCATTACTTGGATAGTGAAGTCAGAAATTCTTCAGTAGTCTGAGATTGTGACATGCAAATTTAAAATTCTAAGGATGTTTTTAGTGTGAGAGTAAGTCAGTGGAGGTAATGGAAACCAAGAGGTTTATATAAGCAGTTTTTATGATTAGATACTTTTTATTTTTATTACCACTTATTATCATTTTGAAAGCAATCTGGTAATAATACTGGTACAATATTAAAAGTTAACCAATTTTTTCCCTATAAATAACAGATCATCTTTTCAGTGTTCTAACATTCATCTTCTAATGTTATTCTTAATTAATTTATTATGTCCAGGTATATTTTAATTTTTTTTAAAGATTTTATTTATTTATTTGACAGACAGAGATCACAAGTAGGCAGAGAGGCAGGCAGAGAGAGAGGAGGAAGCAGGCTCCCCGACGAGCAGAGAGCCTGATGCAGGGCTCGATCCCAGGACACTGGGATGATGACCTGAGCTGAAGGCAGAGGCTTTAACCTATTGAGCCACCCAGGTGCCCTGGTATATTTTAATCTTAAGCCTACACTGTTAATACTACTTCCTTCATACTTATCACTACTTTTATAAAAAATGTGTTTATTGCATCTGTCACCATATTTCCAGATACTTTGAAATGAGATGCCACTTAACATTTTTTCCCTAATCAGAGTCTTATTCTTATTTCATGATTGTTTTTTCTAGACACCCAACTGTAATGTCAGTTTCTTTTTTTTTTTTTTTTAAGATTTTATGTATTTATTTCACAGACAGAGATCACAAGTAAGTAGGCCGAGAGGCAAGCAAGAGAGAGAAAGAGGAGGAAGCAGGCTCCCTCTGAGCAGAAAGTGGGATGTGAGGCTCCATCCCAGGACCCTGGGATCATGACCTGGGCCGAAGGCAGAGGCTTTAACCCACTGAGCCACCCAGATGCTCCTGTAATGTCAGTTTCTAACTTTCTCTTCAATATTCTTTTCTTTTATACTCCTTAAGTCAGCCTAAATTTACTTTAGTGAATAAGAAAAACTATCCCAAAGAGAAAACATTCAGTGATTAACTGTAAGATATAGTATAATAGCTATAGCATAATCATTTGTAGTTATCGAGCATTCAGAATGAGCCAGATATTTGTGCAAAATACTTCATATATATATTTTTAGTTTTTCTTATAAAAATCAATTACAAAGGATAATAAAGAGTGTGGCCTTTGGAACTAGATTACTTGGCTCAAGTTCTGTTCCTGTATTTTACCAACTCTGTCATTTCAGTCAACTTATTTTTCTATGCATCATTTTCCTTGTCTGAAAAATGGGGATAAGTAATAGCACCTAACTCTGGGGGTGTTGTGAGAATTTAATTAATTATTATGTGTAAAGTGATCAGAAGGGTGCCCAACATATTACTACTTAGATGAGGAAACTGAAGTTGAGCGATATTAAGCAACTTGTTACAGCAGACTGTGTTTTCCAAAAATGGCCTCAACAATATCTCCCACTCTCCACCCTTCCGACAATATCTCACGGACACTCTTTCCATAAAGAGTTCAGGTCCATGTTCCCCATCTCCTGAATCTGGGTGTGCTTGTGACTACAGGGAGTCTATATGACTTCCTAGGCTAGCTAGGTCATCAATGGTGATAGAGCTGTTGCTTTTGGAATGCTTATGTTTAGAAACTAGCCACCATGTCAGGAGGAAGGCCAAGCAGCCATGGAGAGGCCCAGGTAAAGAACTCGGGCCCTTAGCCTACAGCACTGACTGAGCTCCCAGCTGGCAATCAGTACCATCTTGCCAGCCAGGTGAGTGAGCTATCTAGAATGTAGATTCTCCAGGCTCCTGTATCACCACCTCAGCTGATGCTGCATGAAGCAGAGATGAGCTGTCTTTGCTGAACTCTGTCAAAATTTCACATTTATAAGCAAAATAAATGAGTTATTATTTTAAGGCATTAAATTTTGGGGATATTTTCTTATGACACACTGAGTAACTGAAAGACTTGCTTAAAGTCAAATGGTAGGAGAGCCAAAGTTATGACCCAAGTCCTTTTTAGTCTGTAGTATGAGTTCTCATCATAGAGTACACTGGTTGGCTCATTATCTGGAATGTACCTATTCTGTAACTCAGAGCAGTGAAGGAATGAACCATAACTTTTAGAGAATAATTGGTGATGGTATTTGGATTATAAATAAATGTCAAAATAAAAAATACTCTTGGGGCGCCTGGGTGGCTCAATGGATTAAGCCGCTGCCTTCCGCTCAGGTCATGATCTCAGTGTCCTGGGATCAAGCCCCACGTCGGGCTCTCTGCTCAGTGGGGAGCCTGCTTCTCTCTCTCTCTGCCTGACTCTCTGCCTACTTGTGATCTCTCTCTCTGTCAAATAAGTAAATAAAATCTTTTAAAAAAATACTCTTTTGTAGAATTTAGTCAATAGGAACAATTCTAACTAATGGTTTTATGTCTTCTTAGACACTTATCTTTTTTCCTAAGAAGCAAAACAAGTATATCTTTATTTAGGCCATTAGAAATATAAATGTATTTCACAACTTTTATTTCATAAAAGACACGTTTGTGACAACCCCATTTTATAGAAAAAAATAAGCAAGACATTTTATCTTTCAACCTAGAATTAAAGAACAGATGCATCATAAAATGGCTTGCATCATGCATGATTTGAACACTGAGCAAACTAACTCATCATTGCTCTAAGTCTCAAGTACTCTGACACCTCAGTAAAGTTTGACAACCATATCTTCTGCTGGCTTAGCAGCGAACTTATAATCCATTCTTCAATCTGACAATTGTGAATGTCCCGCTGTCATGTATTTGTGGTATTTCTGTAGCTGAATGGTGCAGAAAACTATGTAAAAATTGCTGAGTTATACACTATAAAAATTTTACTAACAAGAAAAGTGTACATGTTCTTTTTATAGAGTTATCAAGCATATCGATAATTAATATAATAATCACAATTTCTTGTCCACAATGAATTGGTGCTTAAAAACATTATTCTATTTAAGTCTTTCAAAAATCCAATGATGGGGGTGCCTGGGTGGCTCAGTGGGTTAAAGCCTCCTTCGGCTCAGGTCATGATCCCAGGGTCCTAGGATCGAGCCCCGCATCGGGCTCTATGCTCAACAGGGAGCCTGCTTCCTCCTCTCTCTCTCTCCCTGCCTCTCTGCCTACTTGTGATCTCTGTCAAATAAAATAAATAAAATCTTTAAAAAAAATCCAATGATGTAGGTATCAACATTTTCATTTTACAAATAAGGAGATGGAAGGCTTTAAGAGTTGCTCAAGGTTATATGAGCAAGCTAGGATTTCAAACAAGGTCTCTCTGATTCTTTAGCCCAAATTTTGTTTGGGACACTACCTTGTTATTATGTGAATGTAAATGTATATAAACAAACATCCACATCCACATACATATGAATATATAAATATGTTAGAAGATATTCCTGGCACACAAATTCATCTCTTCTTAAGTAATCTGTCATTGCAATTATCATCTGTATTCCACATTTTGATACCTGTTATTTATATCATTTAAGAACTATATTGTAAATTACTTAAAAGTAAGGTTCTTATATATGCTATTGCACTGGGACAATACTGCAGACATAGCAGAAGCTCAAACATCAGCTATATAGATTAGCTTTATACATAATTAATATGCTAATTAGTCAAAATTATTTGAGATATTATAGAATAAAGTTAAGAAGAGCAGATACCCAAAATATTCACCACCTTCTTTGCTTAAAAACTATAAAGATAAAATACTATAATATCATTTAACATTTTTAAACCTTTTCATTGAATCCATTTTTTCCATTAGTAAATATTCAGATAATATCTCTTCCTATTTTCTGTAGATGTTCAAAATGATTACTTATATCATTAGCTGAAATAATGGGTGTTTCCAATGTATTTCCACTATAAGTAGCCCTCTATAATAAAACCCAAGTGCTTGAATTTCATACTTATAGTTTGTTTTACTTTGCACTCAATATCACAGTTAATATTCTTATGTTGAATAACAACTAATGATGTTACTAAACAGTATTTGCTTTATCACATTTCTATTAAAATTTTATTTTATTTTTTTAAGACTTACTTATTTAGAGACAGAGCATGGTGGAAAGGGGCAGAGGGAGAGGGAAAGAGAGAATCTTAAGTAGATTCCACTTTAAGCTCAGAGCCTGATGCAGGAATCAATCTCATAAATGTGAGATTACAACCATAAGATTAGGACCTGAGCCAAAGTGAGAGCCAGATGCTTACCCAGCTGCCTCACCTCTGTTACCATTTTAAAACAGGGTATTGAAACCTTGGTTCACATTTCATTAGAATGTTCTGTAAATACTAAATTGAAGTAAATTAGAACAGCATCTTCTATCCAGTACAAGCAGAGTACCTACACTGATCCAGCATGGTTTGGGTATAACAGAGTCTCATGGATCATAAAGGCACGTTCAACATGCGGCAACAGCAGACACTCAGGATTCACTACCTTCAATGCATTGCTTGCAATAGCTCTATATGGCTGTGTAATCAGCAGAGACTATGATGTGCGGGTTGTACAGATGTGATGTTTCTGACCAGAATATGGTCTCTTAACTTGGTTCATACCTAGTTCCAACAGGTAGATCCATTCCATGTATTAATGCCATTGGCCTGAGACTGAATTTCCGGACTCTTTTGCACACAGGCAGATCATCTGTAAGCTAGTGCTTGGATAATATAATTTTTCACAACAAGCATGAGCTTTTCTGAAAAACCAGTTATAGCATTTCATGAACCATTTCATGAACCATCATGAGCATTTCATAATAAGTGTTGCCATTGGAAAACCTGGAACCATAAGGACAGTTTTCAATTTTAGCTATAAATCTCATTAATCAGAAGCTATATACTCATCAAATTTTGTGTAAGTCTTTTATATCCATGCATGTATAAATATTTTAAACACAGTAGTGTAATTCTTAGCAGACTTTCCTTTATGCAGCTCCGAACTCTCTAATTAATCTATCTTAGGCATTTGTGTATCACATTTCCTTAAATTGGGACATACTCATACTCTAGATACCTAGGTAAATAGTTATTGAGCCCCAAAATTTCATTATCAACATGAACAATTCGTCTTTCATGTTTGTTGCAAGTGTATATTACATGGGCTTCCATTTAAGCAGATATTTGTTTTTGCAGTGTTATGATTCTAGGGTCCTCAATGCCAATGTGTGAGCACTTGTAAGAGTAAACTATCTTTGTGTTAAAATTCTCATTTTTTTACTACAGTGGTTAGTATATATTAGGTGTTCAACAAATATTTGTTAAATGAATAACCAAAAACATTTTGGTTTTTGATATTCTTTGACTTACAAAACTAATTTTTAAATATACAGCAAATATTAATAAATTATAAATATTCTGATACAGCTTCAAGGAGGCAGAAACACTTTCAAAAGTTACCAGGAATTAACATAAAATTTTACTATGTCTGTTATGAAAGAAATATTATATTCAAGCACTGACAATTTAGAAAATTAATCCCAAATTGTAATACATACTTTTATTTTGAGGTCTACAATTTTAGAACTTTTGTCTCAAATTGCTGTATTGACAAATATATTCAGCTTCCATGTTTGACTGCATATTTTAATTTGAATGCATGTGTAATTTTCCTTTTTTGCACCTTTACAAACAGGAAAATTAATATAAAAATAACAGTGCTATTGCAAAAACCATTTAGCTGATACTGCATTTTCAAGTACAATCACCTTTGATTATTCTCAAGTGGAACAACTTTGGTAAATGCATAATTAACTGCAGTTACTATTCACTCAGCATATAATAGAGAAGTCATGGGTAGAGATTGTGTAAGATGCAGTGAAGAGGTAATGAGTATACACCTCGAGTTATATGATAATATTAGACACTATATGATTAAACCCCTCATGAATGGTAGGGATAATAAATGCCTAGACTTTCAAGAAGAAACATGTTAATAAGCAGTGCAGTAGCTAAAATCAGCCTAGAGATGTGGCATTTTAACTGGTCTTTTTCCATGGAAAGGTAAAATAGGAAAAAGAATGTGAAAAAAAAAGATGCAAAATGAAAATGAGTACCACAAAGTCCTAAACACAGAGAAGAAACCCGCTTGAATAGAATAAAGAGTTGACAGTGGAAAGGGAGATATAAAGTAGTTAATGGGGGGTGGTGATCAAGAGGCTTAGAAAATAGCTTAAAGCAATTCATATTTACATTAAAGAACACAGAAGTGTTTGAATGAAGAAACGCAAGTGTAATTTAAATGGGAATCAGTTGACAGTGTACCAAATCTATTAAAGTAGTCTGAGGTAAGAAGCAAGGAGACCGAGTAGAAGACCAAGGAATTGATCCTGAGAAGAAATATTTAACATCAAGGTTGGTGGTGGTGAAAAGAGGAAAAAGTGACATTATGAAAAAAAATCATTTTTAAAATATGAGGACAAAGAACAAGGTAGAGATTAAGTGTGGTTTTAAAAATAACCATTAAGTCGCGCCTGGGTGGCTCAGTTGTTAGGCGTCTACCTTTGGCTCAGGTCATGATCCTAGGGTCCTGATATTGAGCCCAGCTTGGGTTCCCTGTTCCACAGGAAGCCTGCTTCTCCCTCTCCCACTCCCCCTTCTTGTGTTCCCTCTCTTGCTGTGTCTCTCTCTGCCAAATAAATAAATAAAATCTTTAAAAATAATATCTATTAAATATATTTAATATACTTAATGATGGCAACCCTATCACTGTGGATAGGGTTTGGGGCTTTTGACACAGAAATCTTTGTTTGTTTATTTGTTTTCTTATTCAATCAATTCTGCTGAAGTGCACTAGAGTGTTTGATTAAGAAGTCTCTTCTTCATTTCTTCACAATTCCTTTTGTGGGATTTGAGTGTCTTGTTCTTTTCCTCATGATGATGGAGAATAATTTATCATAGAAATCCAGGAACTTTTTCTCTATGTTAAATTTTCAAGAATACAAGCCTTCCTTTATCAACCTCAGATATAATGTAATATTTAGAGGCAGAGACCCTAGTGCCAGATATGCTGGATTAAAATCTTGACCCATCCACTTATTAACTATGTGACCTTAGGAACATCAGTGAATGTTTCTATGTCTCATTTTCTCATCTATGAAGTAGTTGTAAAAACAGCAAAAGCTAGGGTAACTGAGGCAGAAGACAGAATTAGTGACCTAGAGGACAAACCGATAGAGAAAAAGGATCTGGAGGAGGCCTGGAACAAACAACTTAGAGACCATGAAAACAGAATTAGGGAAATAAATAACACCATGAAACGTTCCAATGTCAGAATTATTGGAATCCCTGAGGGGGGGGGGAAAGAAAGAAGACTAGAGGATATAGTTGAACAAGTTCTCCATGAAAATATTCCTCCCAATCTGGTGAATGGAAGCAGCATTCGTGTCCTAGAGGCAGAAAGTTTTCCCCCCAAAATCACAGAATCTATAAAGACCTCGAGAAACCTCACTGTGAAAATAATGAATTGCAATTTAGACAGGAGCTCTTGAAAGCAACTGGGGGAAGAGATTCCTTATGTACAGAGGAAGGCCCCTCAGAATAACACCAGACCTATCCACAGAAACCTGGCAAGCCAGAAAGAGCTTGATGTATTCAGGGCACTAAAGGAGAAGAACGTGCAGCCAAGAATACTTTGTCCAGCAAGACTGACATTCAAAATGGATGAAGGGATAAAGAGCTTTCAAGACCGACAAAGTTTAAAAGAATATGTGACCATTAAGCCATCACTACAAGAAATATTAAGGGGGGGTTCTATAAAAGAGGAAAAAAAAACAAAGAATATCATTGAACAGAAATTTATGGAGACAATCTATAGAAACAAAGACTTCACAGGTAACACGATGTTAATAAAATCGTATCTCTCAATAATCACTCTCCACATGGATGGCCTAAGTGCGTCCATAAAATGGCACAGTGTTGCAGATTGGATAAAATGACAGGGCACATCCATATCGTGTCTACAAGAGACCCATTTTGAACCTAAGGATACATCCAGACTGAAAGTGAAGCATTTTTCATGCCAATGGGCCTCAATGGGGTAGCGATTCTCATATCAGATAAAGTACATTTTATTTTTATTTTTATTTATTTATTTTTTTTACATTTTAAACTAAATACTGTAGGCAGAGGTACAGAAGGACACTACATCATTCTTAAAGGGTCTATCCACCAAAAAGATCTAACAATTGTAAATATTTATGTCCCTAATACAGGAGCAGCCAACTACACAAGACAACTGTTAATCAAGATAAAGAATCATATTGATATGAATACATTAATAGTAGGGGACCTAACACACAACTCTCAGTAACAGACAGATCATCCAAGCAGAAAATCAATAAAGAAGCAAGACCATTGAATGACACTTCAGATCAGATGGACCTCATAGATATATACAGAACATTCCACCCTAAAACAACAGAATACTCATTCTTCTCAAGTGCACATGGAACCTTCTCCAGAATAGACTGCATACTGGATCACAAATCAGGGTTCAACCGATACCAAAAGACTGAGATTATTCCCTGCATATTCTCAGATCACAATGCTTTGAAACTGGAGCTCAACCACAAGAAAAAGTTCAGAAGGTATTCAAACACCTGGAAGCTAAAGATTACCGTGCTTAAGAATGCTTGAATCAACCAGGAAATCAAAGAAGAGCTTAAACAATTCATGGAAACCAATGAGAATGAAGACACTTCAATCCAAAACCTATGGGATATAGCAAAGATGGTCCTAAGGGAGAAATACATAGCCATCCAAGCCTCTCTCAAAAAAATTGAAAAATCCAGAGTAAACCAGCTCTCTTTACACCTTAAAGAACTAGAGAATCAACAACAAATTAAGCCAACTCCACATACAAGAAGGGAAATAATCAAGAGTAGAGCAGAAATCAATGAGGTAGAAACCAGAGATACAGTAGAATGCATCAATGAAACTAGAAGCTGTTTTTTTGAAAGAATCAATAAGATCAATAAACCACTGGCCAAACTAATCCAAAAGAAAAGAAGACCCAAATTAATTAAATTATGAATGAAAAGGGAGAGATCACAACTAACACCAAAGAAATAGAAACAATCATCAGAAATTATTGTCAACAGTTATATGCCATAAGTTAAGCAAACTAGATGAAATGGATGCATTCCTGGAAAACTATAAACTTCCAAAACTGAATCAGGAAGAAATTGACAATCTGAATAGACCAATATCTAGTAACAAAATTAGGCAGTGATCAAAAGCCTCCCAAAAAACAAGAGCCCAGGACCTGATGGATTCCCTGAGGAATTCTATGAAACTTTCGAAGAAATAATACCTATTCTACTGAAACTGTTTCAAAGAAGTAAGAGTCTGGGAGTTTTTCTTCTGCTTCAATTTTATTGAATCATTTTATTGAAATTTATCAATTTTATTGAATTTATTGAATTGAATATTCAATTTTATTTAATCAGCATTATCTTGATTCCCAAACTAGGCAAAGACCCCACCAAAAAGGAGAATTTCAGACCAATATCCCTGATGAGTATGGATGCTAAGATTCTCAACAAGATCCTGGGTAATAGGACTCAACAGTACTTTAAAAAGATTATCCTCCATGAACAAGTGGTTTTATCCCTGGGTTGCAAGGGTGGTTCAACATTCACAAATCAATCAATGTGATAGAACAAATCAATAAGAGAAGAGAGAAGAACCACATGGTCCTCTCAATTGATGCAGAAAAAGCATTTGACAAAATCCAGCATCCGTTCCTGATTAAAACACTTCAAAGCACAGGGATAGAGGGAACATTCCTCAACTTCATATAATCTATCTATGAAAAACCCAAGCAAATATCATCCTCAATGGTAAAAAGCTGAGAGCCTTCCCTTTGAGATCAGGAACATGAGGATGCCCATTCTCACCACTCTTGTTCAACATGATATTAGAAGTCCTAGAAATACCAATCAGACAACAAAGAGAAATAAAACGTATTCTAATTGGCAATGAAGATGTCAAACACTCTCTTTGCAGATGACATGATACTTTCTATGGAAAACCCAAAAGACTCCACCCCTAAACTACCAGAACTCATTCAGCAATTCAGTAATGTGGCAGGATATAAAATCAATGTACAGAAGTCAATTGCTTTCTTATACACCAACAATGAAAATACAGAAAGGGAAATTAGAAAATCAACTCCATATACTATAGTACCAAGAACCATAAGATACCTTGGAATAAACCTAACCAAAGAGGCAAATGATCTCTATTTGAGGAACTATAGAAGACTCATGAAAGAAATTGAAGAAGACACAAAAAGATGGAAGACCATTCCATTCTCATGGATAGGAAGAATAAACATTGTTTTTATTTTATCTTATTTTAAAAGATTTTATTTATTTATTTGACAGAGAGAGAGATCACAAGTAGACAGAGAGACAGGCGGAGAGAGAGGGGAAGCAGGCTCCCCACTGAGCAGAGAGCCCGATGAGGGACTCCATCACAGAACCCTGAGATCACGACCCGAGACGAAGGCAGAGGCTTAACCCACTGAACCACCCAGGCTTCCAAAGAATAAACTTTGTTAAAATGTCTATTCTGCCTAGAGCAATCTATACTTTCAATGCCATTCCGATCAAAACTCCACTGGCATTTTTCAAAGAGCTGGAGCAAACAATCCTAAAATTTGTATGGAATCAGAAGAGATCCTGAATTGCTAAGGATATATTGAAAAAGAAAAACAAAACTAGGAGCATCACATTGCCTGATTTCAAACCTTACTACAAAGCTGTGATCACCAAGACAGCATGGTACTGGCATAAAAATAGACTCAAAAACCAGTGGAACAGAGTAGGAAACCCAGAGATTGACCCTCAACTCTATGTTCAAATTATCTTTGACAAAGCAGGAAAAAATGTACAGTGAAGAAAAACAGTCTCTTCAATAAATGGTGCTGGGGAGATTGGACAGCTATGCATAGAAGAATGAAACTTGACCATTCTCCATACACAAAGATAAACTCAAAATGGATAAAAGACCTCGGATAAAAGACCTCAACACGAGGCAGGAATCCATCAGAATCCTAGAGGAGAAGATAAGCAGTAACCTCTTCGACATTGGCCACAGCAACTTCTTTCAAGATATGTCTCCAAAGGCAAAGGAAACAAAAGCAAAAATGAATTTTTGGAACTTCATCAAGATCAAAAGCTTCTGCACAGCAAAGGAAACAGTCAACAAAACAAGGAACCACAGAAAATGGGAGAAGATATTCGCAAATGACAATATAGACAAAGGACTGATATCCAGGATCTATAAAGAACTCCTCAAACACAACACACACACAATGAATAATCATGTCAAAAAATGGGCAGAAGACATGAACAGACACTTTTCCAATGAAGACATACAAATGGCTAACAGACACATGAAAAAATGTTCAACATCACAAGCCATCAGGGAGATTCAAATCAAAACCACATTGAGATACCACCTTACACCAGTTAGACTGGCCAGTTAACAAGACAGTAAACAATGTGTGTTGGAGAGGATGTGGAGAAAGGGGAACCCTATTCTACTGTAAGTGAGAATGAAAGTTAGTGCAGCCAGTTTGGAAAACAGTGTGGAGATTCCTTAATAAATTAAAAATAGGGGCGCCTGGGTGGCTCAGTGGGTTAAAGCCTCTGCCTTCAGCTTGGGTCATGAATTCAGGGTCCTGGGATCCAGCCCCGCATCAGGCTCTCTGCTTGGTGGGGAGCCTGCTTCCCCCCACCCCTGCCTGCCTCTCTGCCTACTTGTGATCTCTGTCAAAAAAAAAAAAAAAAAAAAAAAGAAAGAAATTAAAAATAGAGCTTTCTTATGACCCTGCAATTTCACTACTGGGTATTTACCCCAAAGAAACAGATGTAGTGAAAAGAAGGGTCATCTGTACCCCAATGCTCATAGCAGCAATTGCCAAACTGTGGAAAGAACAAAGATGCCCTTCCATGGATGAATGGATAAGAAAGATGTGGTCCAAATACTACGGAGTATTATGTCTCCATCAGAAAGGATGAGTACCCAACTTTTACATCAACATAGACGGGACTGGAAAGGATTATGCTGAGTGAAATAAGTCAAGAAGAGAGAATCAGTTATCATATGGTTTTGCTTATTTGTGGAGCATAAAGAATAACAAGGTGGACATGGGGAGATGGAGAGGAGAAGGGAGTTGGGGGAAATTAGAGGGGGACATGAACCATGAGAGACTGTGGACTCTGAAAAACAATCTGAGAGTTTTGGAGGGGTGGTGGGTGGGTGGTTGGGTAAGCCTGGAGGTGGTTATTATGGAGGGCACATATTGCATGGAGCACTGGATGTGGTGCATAAACAATGAATTCTGGAACACTGAAAAGAAATTTAAAATATAAATAAAAATTTAAAAAAAACAGCATTTATCTTATAAGGGTAGCTTGATAATTAATTGAGTTGATATTTCTAAAGTACTTAGTATCTCTTACACAGTAAGTGCTGTGTAATGATTCCCTTATATATGATTTTATCTAATCATGTAAGGGATCTTTATATTTTGGGAGCTTAACACGTGAGAAGTGAAGTGCTATTGGGGCCCCTGGGTGGTTCAGTCAGTTAAGTGTCTGACTCTTGATTTTGGCTCATGTTATGATCCCATGGCTTATGGGGTTGAGTCCCACCCCACCCCCCTTTTTAAGATTTTATTTATTTACCTGCAAAGACAGAGATCACAAGTAGGCAGAGAGGCAGGCAGAGAGAGAGAGGGAGGCAGGCTCCCCACTAAGCAGAGAGCCCGATGTGGGGCTCGATCTAGGATCCTGGGATCATGACCTGAGCCGAAGGCAGAGGCTTTAACCCACCGAGCCACCCAGGCGCCCCTGGGGTTGAGCCCCTCCCTTGTCGCTGTGCTTGGCAAGGAGTCTGCTTGAAGATTTTCTCCCTCTGCCCCTCCTCCAACTTGCGTGCCTCTCCTCTCTCTCTCTCTCTCTCAAATAAATAACTCTTAAAAAAAATGAAATTGCTATTTGGAAAGTGGATAGTTACTCAATACATAAGGCAAATATTTTATAATTTCATCATTTCTTAAACAGTATTGCCTTTCATATGAATAAAATTTACTCTTTTCAAAGTTCTGGACTATTTTCAAGGTTTAAAATAGTTAATAATTTGATGAAAAAATTATTTAAAAAACACAATTATATAACTTTTATCATACATGTCTCACACATTTTTCTTTTTTTAAGGTTTTTTAAAATATTTTATTTATTTATTTGAGAGAGACAGCAGAGAGAGAGAGAGCACATGAGTGCAGGGGAAGGGCAAAAGGAGAGGGAAGCAAGATCCCTGCTGAGCTAGATCCCATAACCCCAGGACCAGTACCTAAGCTGAAGGCAGATGCTTAACTGAATTAGCCACCCAGGGGCCACTCACCTGTCCTTTTGTGAAGTAAAAAACTAATACAATAGGGACGATGAAATATTTAAGTTATTAGTAACTATAAGATAATACTCCACAGCCCTCTTGTTTTACAAAGGACACAAAAATTTAGAAAGATACACTCATTCCTCAGAATTTCACATTGGAACAGTACCAGGGGTGGATTTAGAACTCCTGCCTTCTGACGGCTTGGATTTCCTGGAGGAAAGATTTCCTCCACACTACAATCGGGCCTCAGATCTCTACACCTTAAATATTTCATCAGCTTTCTCTTATCTCTTTCCTTCTTCTTGAAGCATCATAATCCATGCCACCTGTAGTATTTTTGGTGTAAAAACACTATGGTTTGGTTGATGACTTGTTTTGTGGCAACTTCCCCACTTATGAACAATCTGTATAAATGTCAAACGTCTTATGTTGGCCCAACTTTGCCTTCAGCTGGCAAATCTCTACATCATTCTTGTGTCTTTAACTCCCAAATGGATGCTATATCTATCCCTTTATCTCCAAGTCCACATTGCCATCATCTTTTGCCTAAATGATTCCAATGATTCTACTTTTCACCCAGGACCTTACAATAAATTTTACATTATGGTCAGGGCAATTTCTTAAAAATGTAAGTCAGCATGTACAGGCAGAGACTTTAGAGTAAAATATTTTCACCTCACTGTTTAAACCCTTTGATTGTTAGAATTACATTTTGAATAAAATCTATATTGCTTACATAGCTTAAAATGCACTTCTGTAAAATCTGGACCCTGCCTACCTCTCCAATCCCCTCCTCTACCCTCATTTTGTCCCAGTCATACTGTCCCTCTTTCTCCTCTGGAATACAGCAGATATTTGTGCTTTAGAATTGATCTTCTAAGTAGATTCTATCACATCATGTGTTCTTATTCTCTGCATAATATTACTAGAAGATTAAATTTTGGTTTTTTTATTAGTTTTTATTGCTATTCTTGAGACCAGAAAACATCATTTTTGTTTATGACTTATCCCTTGTGCCTAGAACAGAACTTGGCAACACGAGTTTACTCAGTAAGTATTTGTTGAATGGGTGATTATGACTCTGATGGTCAATATAGGGTCAATTATCTTCCAGGTCAATTATCAGTAAATTGTTATCACTTTTTTCTGGAGAAGATAAATTCTTTAATATTCTTTCTTTAACATACCCTCAGGATGCCCCTACCAGAGCTTGGACCTTGGACTTCTTCAGAATGTTCTCAATCAATTTCAACAGTTCTCTCTTAGTTCTACAATAAACATGATCTTTGTTCTCAGAAAGAGGGACTATTTTGAGTATCATAAAAGAGTTTCTTGCATGAAGAGTATATATAAGAGTTCTATCTGAGGGGCAATATTCATTTATGTCTCTAGCCTTTTAGTAATATTCCTTACTTCATAAAATGCAGTTTTCCCCATTACTCTCATCTCCTTGAGGCTTCTTTTGCCTTCGTGGAACCCTCAGATGTAAAAGCAACGGTGTCAGCATGTTTGGTGATGTGTGTACCCATTAGAGTGCCTAGTTAGAGTAACCTGCCAACGATGAGCAATCAAAAATTATGAGCTAGTGATGAAGATTCTGGTCCTTATGTGCCTGTGTGCCAGTATTAACTCAGGCAGTGAGGAATTTATGTCTTCACTGGGTATTGGGTATTGGGAAATGTAAGGGCTATGTGTTGCTGCATATAACAGCACTTTCTTAATTAAGATTGGAAGCCAGAATTAGCTTTATTCAATATGTATTATTGCCTTACAGATGAGAACACTGAGGCAGAGCTGCAAGATGAAAGATGCCAGCAGTTTAATTACGATATCTTAGTGTTATATAAAAAAGACAATTCTGTTCCTTTAACTTGAAAAAAAAGAGGTTATTAAATTATTGAAAAGAACTCAATATTTGCTTTCTGCAAAGTATCCTTCCTAATTAGATAATATTTTTAAACATGTTTACTTTAGACATGTTTTTTAGACATGTTTACTTTAACAATAAATAAAGCCCCAATGGTTGTATATTTTTATTTTTAATAGAAGGTAAGCTAATGTGAATCAGGTGCCATGCACAGTGGATAGAGAATAAAAGTACCTGAATTAAGAATTCAAGTTTTTGTAAATATGATTAATAGATTATAGGTTTCAAGTAAATTTCAGTTTGGTTATATTGACTGTAACTATAAAAAATAATTTAAATGCTTTATAAGATATTTAAGATTAAAGAAGCAAAACTAATGCAAATCAAAAGACTCCCCAAGACAATTTTCTATGTTGTCACATTTTTTATAGATGTGTTTCATGAGTAAAGTACTTCAATGATTTGAAGAGACTTTAGAGAAACTAACAAGGGTCACTTCTTGATAATTTATTGGAGGAAATGAAATTCTCATTTACTGAATTCTATAAAATATATCTTGATATCTTGAACACACTCATTTTGATATGCAGTACCAATGTCTAACTGATAAATTAGTTTTTGTTTCTTGGTTATTGAAAAATAGATAAAATTCACAAACTGAGCAATTAGACATGTTTTCTTCTATTTCCTAAGATGCAATTTGATTATAAATCATGTATAATTTTTGAACCACAGTACCTTAGGCTTTTTGCCAAATGTTTCCAACCAACCTAAAGCAGCCATTATGCTTGGGCCTAATTAAAAAATAAACTGCACAGAACTCTCAGATTTTTACAACTTCCTTATCTCTGCCTTCAGCAGGCAATCAAAGCTACGTCCACACTGGCTTTTTATTAAGTGTTTATGAATATATCTATTTCACCCATTAGACTGCAGGCTCCTGGCGTGCAGAGACTATGTCATATTCATCTTTGTGTCCTCTTATATCCAACTGCAGGCCTCCTAAATGGTCTGCTGTGCACTAGTAAGCTCTTAGCAAACACCTATTGAATTAAATTGGATGAGAGAACTGAGAAACTATACTAAGAATCTGGGTAATGGAGACTGTCAGTCATTGTGTAACTAAGCAGCACAAGGGAAAATGCTGAGTGTGCATGCTTGCATTGCTGGAGGGAACACAGACACAGAGGCTGCCAGATTGAAAGCATCACAGGACAGAAATACATAATTTACTGAGCACTTAATATGTATCAGGTAGGCAGTGAAACACCATACATGCAGCATCTCATTCAATCAGTCACAGCCACTTTATCAGGTAGGAAGGATTTATCTCACTGCAATATACATAGAACCTAGAGACAATATGGAGTGATGATTAAAACTTAATGCATTCTGCTTTCAAACTTGAGTATGATTCCTGTTTTTTGTCAATTAAAACCACTCTGTAGCATTGACACAGGTAGGAGTCTAGATGGTAATTGGGAACTATTTCTCAGAACGTAAACAAAATTTTTTGACATTGCTATCACATTTCTATTAGTTGTCATGTGTGAATTAGAGCCTGGTATTTAAGACCCTTCACAATTTGGTCCTGGGAAGCCTTCATAACTTCTTGCCTATTGTGTCAATTAGTGTGGCCACCCTATGCTACTTTTGCTTCCCAAACATACTCTACATCCTCCAGAGCCTTTGGAAATACTGCTCTTTAACCTAGAATACTGTTGTTCAAAGTTGGCCTCGAATCTGAGTTTCTTCATGAGCTTGAGATTTTTCTATCTAACAAGACAGCTGTTGCTGCCATTGTTCTCCATGATTTATCTGCATCAGTTAAGGTCCATATTTAAGTTAACTTGTGGTCATCCCCAACCCCGTACAGTAGCTCATGAATTCCTTGAGGTCAGAGACAATTTCCAGATTCATATTTGTATCTTTTACATTGTAAATACATGTCAATATCTGGAATTAAACATTGGTTGTTTACAGAACTAATATGATTCCACACAAGTTAAGACTGACAAAGATGGCAAAACCAGGCAAAGACAGAATGCATACTGTCTTGCTCTAAATTCAATCCTCCAACACTCAACCCAAGGGGCAGATTAAAATCACCTAAGGACATTACATGTTAATAAAATAAATCACCTGAGGAACTCTGGAAGTTATTGGTGGCCTAGTCATGCCTCAGGCCAATTAAGTCAGTATCTCTGGGAAGTGAAGGTGAGGGCATTCTCCAAAGTTTCCAAGGTTATTCTAATTATTCTAATGTGCAGCCAGGGTTGACAAGTACCATGACAGGACAGGTGTGTTCCCTGTAACCCATTTCTACAATTTTGAATGAAATTAGGAAAAAAATAATACCCAGAAAATTACCTTGCTTTCACCCCCAGATCATGTCCCCTTTCTATGAAAAAAGTCATAGTTCCCAGCCATCTCTCATTAATGGTTTAATAATAACAAAAAACAAATTCATTATTATATTACTCTTTTCAAGCAAGATGCTTGCCACTAGCTAAGGTGGAAGGAGACCTAAGGAGCCAGGAGAACTCTCTTCCAACTTTCTCTTTGTCTCATATTTGCTATACCAACAACCCTAATGCCTCAGGACTCTGATGTTCTGCTTGGCCAGTAAACTCAGCTCAACTGTAGGTAAGCAAACTCTTAAAGGAAACAAGAGTACTAGCCTTTTTTTTTTTTTTTAGATTTTATTTGTTTGAGAGAGACAGTGTGTGTGTGTGTGTGTGTGTGTGATAGAGAGAGCATAAGAGGGGGCGGGTCAGAGGGAGAAGCAGGCTGAATAAATGCCAGACCCTTCTGTGTCGCCGTTGCCATCCAAGTTGGAGGAGGAAATTATACAGACAGAAATATCGACTTTCAAACCAGTGAAAACGATTTTGTTTCTCTAATTTTGAGTTCATTCTTAAACATGAAATGTGTTCAGACACTAGCACTTTCAATATTAAATCTTTGGTTTAATGATTTTTCATTAAAAGTGGCTTTATTATTTCAAGAACATGAAGCAAAGGAAAGAATAGTAAGAAAATCTCCCTTCTGTTAAGTTTGGTTTTTATCCCTATGTAAACTTAGTTTTGGTTCCTTCAGCCAATTGAAAATCTTAGGAATTAAAAGGGCCAAAGCAAAGTACTCACTCGTTTTACCTTATCCCCTTAGGTCTTCTTAAGATGCAGCTGAGCAATCCTGAGTGCTATTTATATCATAGCCTATGCAGACTTAGTAAAGTGAAGCCAGGGATAGGGAGCTCTGTAGTTATTGGGTTAGAATTTAGAAGCTGGAAGTTGGAACAGCAAGCAGAGGAGAGCTCACAATTATGCTGAATCTAGAATCAAAGTTATGCCAGATATAGATGACCGCACCAGGGGAATTTAAACAGTCACAGACAGTTTGTTTGTTTGTTTGTTTGTTTTTCCCTCCTGTAATGGATCCTTACAGCTCCATCAATGTTTTCAGATCTGAGGACACCTTAAAGATGTCTTCTAACTAAACAGTCTCCTTATTTCTCTTTGAAATATAATACCTCCTTTAAAACTGTGCTAAGAAGCTGAGTTAGGATATAGAAGGCAACACTCTTACCTTAATTGGGGTTCCTTCAGATGTTGACTCTGAAATAAACATCCAGTCTAAGTCATTTATCTGGAAAGTAAAGTAGGCCAGATCGGGTTGGGGATTGGGTGGGTAATGAAATAAGGAAGGAAGGCAGTACCTTAAAAAGTTGTTTTTAAGCCAGCTACCAGAATGGATGATTACAGAGTTTAACCCAGCTGAGAAACTTTGGGAGACAAGAGTAGAACAGGCACCTGAGAATTATCCCACCAAAGAATTGAGGAAGTTGGGATGTTTGTTCACAACAGTCATTCACTGACGGCTGCTCCTGGAGCACATTAATTCTTCAAAGAATAAAATCTAGCCTCAACAAGCCAGTGAATTCTGAAGTTGTAAGAGTGAAAGGATGAAACATGATAGTACCTATTACTAGTGTAGATTTGGTCATTGTGTAGTGTTCTTTCAGAATTGTAGCGTGTCCTCACTTAGGCCTTACAGATATTCAAATTACACAAACTCTCATAAGCGGTTTCTACTGACCCTGCCCACCACTAGTGCTTGGGTTAATTTATGAAAGAATTTATGAAAGATTCTGGTATTTCCATTCAGGTGTAATTGGATCCTTATTCATCACCCATATTATATACTGTCACCCACAGTGAGGGAAGTTCTACCAAATTATAAAGCCCTGAACTCTCTCTCTCTTCCCCCCCCCCACCCCCAGGAAATCTATAAGCATCTTGGAAATATTACGTGGTTTGTTTGTTTTTTTGTTTGTTTGTTTGTTTGTTTTGTATTGTAAAAGTAGAAATGGTTTATTTCGTAGAAGCTAAAATTTCTGAACTAAGTAGAGACCATACAATGACTTAAAATTTGAAAAGCAAACAGTAAACCTATGATTATTATAAGCATCTCTTGGAGCAAACTCTAATAATTTCCCATCTCTAAAGTCAAAAGGTTAAAAGTAAAAGGACTTTGTGGTGAAAAGTGGAGGTAGGGATACAGGATATTTTTGAGGCTACATTCATCTTTCTATAGAGATATAATCAGAATTCCATTCTACTTTACCCATTTCTTGCCTAAATAATAACATGGAAATGCCCATACATTTAAAAAGCATTATAATTTTGTTTGGAGAAAATAACAACAAAAAATTATATGATTGTTTTTAATTTCACTATTCATTGTCCCTGCTTAGAAACAATAATAATTTAGGCAACTAACCTTACCTGACCTAACTTCCATAGCATCTGAATGATTCTGTGCTCTGAAAGCAAGCTTGTGTTTTTCAAGGTATATTTCTTAAACAATTTAAGACATTTTAAAAACATTGTTATGGTGATAATCTTCACTCATACTTTTTGCCAGATCTCATACTATAGTGTCCATAAAGTCTGAAAACATAGATAATATTATTTAGTTTTTACAGATAGAAGTTGTCCTTCATGGTGTTATATTTTCACCTGTCCAGAATTTACAGACATCCTGTAGAAAAGTTTCTAGTATCCTCAGCAAAATAGAATGTAATAATGTCACAGTGGCAGACAACTTACAACACTGAAATTTGTTTTTTTCCCCAACAATAATATTTGTAAAAGTTATCCATGTTAAAATATATAGATGTAGTTGATTCACTGTAAATGATGTCTAACATCCAATTATATGAAAATATTATAATTTATTTCTATATTGCTGATCACTTATGTTACTTAAAACTATTGTGTTTTGGGGAACCTAGTGGGCTCAATTAGTTAAGCATCTGCCTTCAGCTAGGTCATGATCTTGGGGTCCTGGGATTGAGCCCTGCACTCGGCTCCCTGCTCAGGATGAGAAGCTCCTTGCTTCTCTCTCTGCATCTCCCCACTATGTGCTCTCTCTCTCTCTCTCTCTCTCAAATACAAAAATAAAAGTCTAAAAAAAATAAAATATTTATTCTTCTCCTAATTAAAAAATAAAACAATTTGTTTTTTAAACAAGATGGGATTGGGAGGGAGACAAACCCTAAGTGACTCTTAATCTCACAAAACAAACTGAGGGTTGCTGGGGGGAGGGGGTTTGGGAGAAGGGGGTGGGATTATGGACATTGGGGAGGGTATGTGCTTTGGTGAGTGCTGTGAAGTGTGTAAACCTGGTGATTCACAGACCTGTACCCCTGGGGATAAAAATATATGTTTATAAAAAAATAAAAAATTAAAAAAATAATAGTGCTGTGATAAACCTCCTTGCACATGTTATCAGGTAGGCATGTAGGAAAATATACCGGAAAACATGCAATTTCTGGATTGTAGACTACATAATCTTCAGCTTTACTACATGTTACCAAATTTTTCTCTACAGTGATTAAGCCAGCTTATAGTTTCAATGGCAATGAATGAGAGTTTCTATTTCCCCACATCTTCAAAGATGGATGGTAAAATCAACATTTTGGATTTTTACCAATCAGGGATGTGTGAAATGATATTTCATACATTTTAATTTGCATTCTCTTAATTTCAAAGGAAGGTGTCAATTATTGTATAATTATTTCTAATCATTTACTATCCTAACTGCTCCTCCCTACCCTATCTACCCACTGACATTAGGTTGATCCTGTGTCTTGCCAATATAATAGGGACACAAATGATATACGTCATTTGTAAGTAGAAGCCTCAAGAGTCATCGCTTCATTCTACCATTTCTCCTTTCCTTCTGACTCCCAACAACAAATCTCAGAAAAGGGGTGGTCCTCAAACTGTATTACAGAATGAAGAAGAGCCATAGGGCTAAGCCCCATAGCAAACATATAAAGTAAACAAGAGGTGAGATAATTATTGAAGCCACAATTGATATTTTGGGCCATTTGTTTTCATAACATAAACTATCTAATGTAGAAGACTTATTACATGAATTAGTGCTAAAAATGTGGTGTTTATATTAAAGAAAAACCCAAACTCTAAAATATGTGGTGTCATCTCCTAGGTCAGGCTACAGAATAGTTACTGAGCTGGGAAGATGGTAACCAATATTATATGGTGGTGAAACACTGGGTAAATTGATAACACGCCAAATGGCATTTAGTTTTAGATGAAAAGACTGGGGAATTAAATGTTACTAATGTGTTTTAAATGCTATTGGCTATATTTGACAATGTCATAAGAAGAGATGAGCTCACAAACACACACATGAAATTGGATGTTTTGCAAAGAGCAGTGGAAGTAAATAGCTACTCAAGATTCATGTCTTGAAGGGTTGAAAGAATTGGTTGTTTCTCATCTCTATCCATTGAGAAATGTTTTCAGTGGCAAACGCTGAGAAATTAACTCAAGGGCTAGACTACCACATACTTTATTAGAACTTTTGAACTGATTAATTTGGTCCCCAATAAGTCCTTTAAGACAAAATGGTTATGGGAAAAGATACTACAGCCAAGATACTTTGGCTCTCCCAAGGTCTAGGTACTGACAGTTAAATTGAGAGAGAGGCATTAGAACAAGATTTATGAGTTTAACACATGGAACAGGTTAGATTTAATGGATGAAAATATAACCAAGTTCTTAAGAGTTGTGAGCTGTACTGCCATAAAACCTACAAGTCTGTATTAGAAAAATTAAAAACTTAAAAACAACTATTGGGCCCCAAATTCTACCAACAGAAAGCAGACTGTGAGGTCAGCTTAGTTCCCGAGAAAGGCATATTTTTTTTTTTTGAAAGATTTTATTTATTTATCAGGGGGGGGGGGGAGAGAGCAAGCACAGGCAGACAGAATGGCAGGCAGAGGCAGAGGGAGAAGCAGGCTCCCTGCTGAGCAAGGAGCCTGATGTGGGACTCGATCCCAGGACGCTGGGATCATGACCTGAGCCGAAGGCAGCTGCTTAACCAACTGAGCCACCCAGGCGTCCTGAAAAGCATAGTTTTTTAATATTTACTTCAGATATGGCAAAGGAACATCTTGGTAAAGGAAGCACAATCCAGACAGTGAAACCATAGGCCATGGAAACAGTAGACTGGGAGTTATGTCCAGGGTGTAGAACTTAAAATGCAAGAACAATTCCCTACTTTTGAAAACACAACACACTATATTAATTTCCACTGCTTTGAAAAAAACCTTGAAGACGCCTCTCTCTTTTTTTTTTTTATTTCTAAGAATGATAGTCAATCTCAAGATTAAAAAAAGAAAAGGAAAAGCGTAAGGGGTCTTTTGTAAAATAAAATACCTCGGCAAAGGTAGATCACTACTGTTCTAAAATAATGGTACAGAAAATTATTTCAGGTATATACTTTTATAATTCTATCTATAAAACTATATAAAACATATTATTTTTTATTGGTACTTTAAAAGTTTTTTCAAGTAGTGAGTTCACTATATTATCTTGTGAAAAAAGACTATAACTATACCATAGAACTGAACTAATCCTACTACTGGGCTGCTGCTGAATGTATGTCAGCTGCTGCAGAATCCATTGATTGCCTCAGACATTGATTGGTTAATTTAATGGAAAAGGAAGGTCTGGAGTCCGAACAAATTTACCATGCTGACTGACGGGATCTAATCTGAAGCTATGTTCAGGAAACATACATGTATATGTGTGTGCACACATGTACACCACACACAGCCAACCAACACAGCCAAGAATAGCTAACATGTTTAATATTATAAAATGAGGTCATCACTTTCAATGAAAGAAGATAAAAGATATTGACAAAGGAAAATCCTATCTAGAATAACATACCTTTTCTTACATGAATTTGAAAAGAATATGAATAATGTATGAAATATTCCTTTGCTTTCCCTCAAAATGCATGTCTGAGAAACTTTGAACTAGGGTGATGACACTTCCAATTCATAAAATATAGTGAGGACATAAAATACAGCTGGACAATAGCATAATTGAGTGTAGCCTCATTTTTATCTAATCTATCACAATGTTCTAATTATAAATAAAGCTATACTAATTGCTGATGTTAAAACTTTTACTCGCATTCTAGGTATTCAGAAATGACCTGTAGTTATTAAGTCATCACTCTTCACAGCATTCAAATGAAATGATATAAAAAATCTATATTTATACATAAGTGAAATAATTAAATTCTATGGGAGTAATAACAAAGGAGATTCATGTTCACTGCAAAAAATTGCAGAGTACATATAAGCAAAATTTTTTCATCAATTAAACTAACAAAAATATCAACTAATATTATATATATCTGAAATATTTGTATATGTACACACAACATTTAATTTTATTTATGAACACATATATACATTCTATCTCAAACCATTATTTTCATTTAATAAAATGTGAACATCTTTCTGTGTTTTTTTAAAATTAATTAATTAATTTATTTATTAAGATTTTTATTTATTTATTTGACAGAGAGAGATCACAAGTAGGCAGAGAGGCAGACGACAGAGAGATAGAGAGGAGGAAGCAGGTTCCCTGCTGAGCAGAGAGCCCGATGCGGGACTCAATCCCAGAACCCTGGGATCATGACCTGAGCCGAAGGCAGAGGTTTTAACCCACTGAGCCACCCAGGCGCCCCTTTCTTTCTGTGTTCTTAAGTTGATTTCTACACAATCATTTTGACAGCTGGATAGTACTTTAAATATATGATATATAGTAATTTAATTAGTCAATTTCCTCTTATTACACTTTACATTGTTTCTATTTTCTTATAGTTTTAACAAAAATATAACTAATTTTGTTGTAAAATAGCTAATGCTCATTCACGATTATTTTCTTGGGATAAACTCTTGACGGAATTGTTGGTAATCAATTATATTGTTTTTCAATATATCATTAAATTGCCAGCAGAAAGGTGTTGTTGATTCTAACAGTTTTATATGAAAGGAATAATTTTTTCTGCTGCTTACTATCCCTATTTTTATCTTAATTAATAATTTTAAGTTGTATATCACTGTTTTAATTTGATTTATTTTTATTTCTTGTGATAATCAACATTTTTCCAAAGTTATGGGATTGTATCTAATTTTTACTTAAAACTTAAGTCAATGGGATGATATTTGGAAAATTACATTGACTCTACTTGGTCACATCTCATTTGAAAATGGGTTACTATGATTACTTCTCAGATCACACATGAAAGTTAGAGATATATATGAAAATCCTTTATGAATTTCAAATGCAAAGCATTAGCAAGTGAAATTAGGAGTGCATGGGTGGTGCAGTCAGTTAAGCTCAGACTAGGTTTTGGCTCAGGTGCTGATCTCAGGATCCTGGGCTCAAGCCCAGGGTGAGGGCTCTGTGCTCAGAGCTGGAATCTGCTTGTCCCTCTTCCTCCCCTTTAGCTACTCCTCACCTCTACCCATTTTACTGGCAGATGAAAACTCTCTCAAAGTGGATAAATAAAATCTTTTAAGAAATAAAATAAATAAAACATTTTACCCTTCCTCCACAAAAACAAAAGGAAAAACTGCCATAGTTGAACATTTCTATTATAATTTTTTGTCTTTATTTCCTCTGGCTATTGGGACCTAGGCACTTTAGGTCCCACTTTGAAGCAAAACAAAGGCTGTGTCCTTAGCTTCATTACTTGCAAAATTCAAGCTTTCTCATTTAAGACATTGAATTATATAGTCTTTTCTGATATGAAGCCATATGGGAAGTAACATTGCTTTCAAATATCAACGAAGAAAACTGCCAACTCTCTTAAAGGTACTTTCTCCTAGAATAGACTTCCTGGAGCTACTTTTTCCTGCACAAAATCATCAGGACTGGTTGAAACTAGACCCATTTCTTGATTTCTTTTTGTTTCTGACAAGATTAAGATATAGTTATCTTGACTTCATTAATTTTCCATAAGGGCAAATGCTGCTTATGTCCCAGGAGAGAAACCACAATATACTAACAATAAAGAATAATAAAACATAGCTTTGAACAGCCAATTGATAATAACCAATCTATAAAAAATGTCAATGTGAAATTGACAATTCTGTGTATTTCTTAAATACATATTCAATATTGTTCCCTGTTAGGGAACAAGTCTGTAATATGGAATTAAATGACAAATTTGGGGAGAAAGTCAGTATTCTTAAGGAATTTAAGTAGGAAACAATTATTTATCTCAGGAAAATCTCAAATTATTGTTTTATGAAACTATATTAGAGAGATATTTTAATGTTATTTGAGTTGTGGACAGTATAAGCCAAACTAGCAAACAGAAAGAAAGAAACACAAGGTGCAATTTTTTGAAAAACAACTGGGACCTTCAGAAGGTCAGAGAGAGGGCCAGGTACCTCCTGAGGATCTTTTGTAGCAGAGGGAAGTGGGCCTTTACTCTGAAGTATGCCCACCAGCATGACTCATCTTCCTCAACTCTTGGCTGTTATATTTCTCCCTTTCCAAGAAGAGGGATTCTAATTGGTCCAGCTGTGCCTGCTCCTGGATAAATCACTATGTTAGAGGTCAGAGTCAAAAGCACATGCCCAGTGTCTGGGGTAGCCTCTGTGCCCTGGAGCTATTTGAATAGAGGTGATACTCAAGAGATAAAGCTTTAGGTTGCTTAAATTACATTTGGTATCCCTGACATAAATCTAGTTTTCCTATTTGCCTTTTTAAGATGAGTCATCAACCATTGTTTGTCTACTATTACTAAATCAGTTTGCCAAATATTCTAATGATTATAAATAGACTGTTTCAGATAACTTCAATTTATTAAATAGAATTTTAAAAAGTAATTATTGGGCATAAATCATTGCATGATTTATTTTGCAATCTAGAAAGTGTCTACAAACACAGAAAAGTAAAAAGCCTGGTGCATACTTGTATTTAAATGCATCATATGTGTCTTTGGCAGGAATTAATAATTTCCAAGATTATGCATTTAAATTAAATGAACTTTTATTTTCACCTCCTGTTTGAATTATGGACTATATTTGCCTGAATAAGTATTAGACTAATAATTTTATAATGATAAGTGGAAAGTTTCTGGGAGTACTTGTAGAATTGAGACTCTAGCCAATGTTATGTTTCCTGATACTATAGTAATACAACTTAATTTTCCAAAAATCTTCTGACTCTGATATCCTGGCATATTTGGGACTAGAATCTAAATAATCTAATTACAAATCTAATTCTTTAATCACTAAAATGCAGTGGCCTCTTTGTCCACACCGGGTTTACTAGATGTGTATTTCATAATATTTTTCTACATTTTTGTATGAACCTTGGGAAATGTTTTGGATGAACAGAAATTTCCACGAATAGCTCATTTTTCTGGACTGAATTGTGTTCCCCTAAAATTCTTATGGTGTAAGAATGTAACTCGGAATGTAACTGTATTTGGGATTGGGCTATAAAGAGATGATTAGGTTAAAATAAAACCCTAAGAGTGGGCCCTAATCCAATCTGATTGAAGTCTTTATAAGAAAAGGAGATGAAGACATACAAGGAGACACCAGGGATGCATAGAGAAGCAAGGCCAAGCAAGGACACAGGGAGAAGAAGCCCATCTGCAAGTGGAACAGAGAGGTCACGGGAGAAACCAAACCTGCAGACATCTTGATCTTAAACTTCTAGCATCCAAAACCCTGATTAAACCAATTTCTGTCATTTAAACTACCTAGTCTCTGGTACTTTGTTATGGCAGCCTGACCAAACTAACATGCTTACATCTTGAAAATAAAATTTTAAGACATTTAATATAAATCTTATTTCTAGAATATGCTAACATGTCACCTTTGACATCTGAATTTTAATACATTTCAAAAGTAGTTTATGGCATTTTACATTGATGTTTATTACTACTAGTAGTTTATTTAACTTCTCAAAATTTAAGTCTAGGTCTAATCAGAACCTCTGAGATAGTTCAAAACATGGTCAATATATTTATATAGCATACAGTATGTGAAGTAATAGAAAATGTCAAAATCAAGCATGTTAGAGTAAAATATCAAATCATATTCAATAGAAATCTGTATGAAATAATTTTGTTGTTGCTGGGTATGAATAAATTTTCAAATCATCAGTTACCCAAAATCACTGTCTGCTCAATAAAAATGTAAATACTCTTGACTCCTTGAAAATACAACAATTTGGTTGTGTTATATAACTGGTCATTTGGACAACAGGGCAGTAGACTGATGATGCTATTATTCAAAGAAAGCTAGTTAAGGTATTGATGGAGAGTAAAACCTTTATTTGTAATGCCTTTATTTTAGAGCAATTCCTTTATTTTAGAGCAATTTTAGAGCAACTCATTTAAGACATGACACTTGTAATGTTCTGATCAAAGCGGATGTACACAACCCTACAGTGATAAATATTCATGGGTCAGAAGCAACACTTAAAAATGAATCTAATTCACCACTCCCCCCCACTGTGTTTAACTATATGACTTATTTTTATTTGTTTAAAGTTGCATCAGAGCATAAATTCATGTTTTCTCTATGTGTATATACTAGTCAAGGATTTTAGAAGGAATAAGAATCACAGTGTAATTAGATAGTTCTGATTAAGCTATCCATTCCCAAAATAGTTGCAAAGACAAGGTTTCAGGATTCTGCATAGGAAAGCAAGTAGCTTTCCAGCTGGCTTTGCTCACTATTTGTTAATTCAACACTTATTTATTAAGAGACTCTCTGTGCCAAGAACTTCAAAGCTCCACAGGAGATATACAATAGCTAAGATATAATTCCTATTCCTACATATTTCACATTTCTTGAGCAGTATATTCCAGGCAGCTCACTACGTACTCTGTCAAACCATTGTCTCACAGAAAACTTTCACAAGAGCAGCACCTCATTCACGACAGCACCTACCACCTCCTCAGCCCATTGCAACCTGACTTGACTCCTACCATTTCACAAAACCTGCATTATGGGTAAACAAGTTACATATTGCCTTTCTTAATTCTCCACATAAATATTGGTGTGCACGATGTTGAAAAGCTTCCTTCTTGATTCACTGCTTTGACTTGTATGATGGTATAGTCTTCTTCTGTAATTACTCCATAATTTTAATCCCTAGTTTCCCTAGTCTTCCTTGGCACCCCTTCAGAATTGATTCTTGGTGATTTTCATGGTTTTTGGCCTCTCACAGATCACACAGCCTTATGACAAATTATTTTCTCGACATCTTCCTAGATGGTTATTTAGCTCATTATGTCCTAAACTGAACTGACCATTTTCCCTCTCCTCACTAACTATATGGCGGTCTAGTTAAATCTGCTTCTCCTCTACTTTGCTGTGATTCTGGTAGCAGAGCCACCATTCTCATAATCAATAACACTTAGATGTTGGATTTTATCTATGCTTCCAAATTCACCCAGATACCACATCAAACCAATTCAAATGCCTACTGGCTCTATCCTTGCAATATATTTTGCATGTCTCCCTTCCTTTCCATGCCTGTTTTCTATCTTCATTATCTCTTACTTCTTCTTCTTCTTCTTTTAAAATATTTTCTTTATTTGACAGAGAGAGAGAGAGAGTGAACACAAGCAGGCAGAATAGCAGGCAGAGGGAGAGAGAGAAGCAGGTTCCCTGACAAATAAGGAGCCCAATGCAGGGCTCAATGCCAAGACCCCAGGACCATGACCTGAGCCAAAGGCAGCTGCTTAACTGACTGAGCCACCCAGGTGTCCCTATCTTTTACTTCTTATAAACATAGCTGACTGGATTCCTGGGCACCTTTTTCTCTCTCAGATTCTACCCACTGATATCACTCTCCTATACATTAATCTTACTACTTTTTTCCTCCATAACTGAAACAAAATGCAAGCTTTATCTGCATCTCACCTTTAAATTCATTAGATGGTAGATAATTTATTTCTATGCCTTTAGAATAAATGTTTGTACTTAATTTTTGACATCATTCATTCATTCAACAAACACTGATTACAATTTTTTTTTTTTTTTTTTTTTTTGGTCTCCATACCATACCAGGTAAAATCAATGCTTTCTGTCTCTTATAAATCTGAAGCTGGTATTAAACTCCTGTGGTCCAGTATCTTTTCCTCTAGCTAAGACAGAATTCTGTCCTAGTTAGTTTCTAAGCCTAATAGTGAGCTTATCACTCATTTTTGCATTATTCTCAAGAAAATAAAAGGGCTTTCAGATCCTCCAATCAGCAATATGCAGAGTGCCTATGTGTCACGCCTTTGAATTTATTTCTCTCACCTTCTTTTGGACCTGGTCCCATTTCTCCTACTCTCTTCCAAGGATAAACTTTATATTTGCAACTTTATCCATGATTATATGGCTTCATCAAGGGTTCATTCATGCAGATTATACCCAAGGTGTTAAAATAAGTTTCTTAAGAGTGGCCTCTCAGTCTATATAACGTGGATTTCTTGACTCAGTTGTGAGTACAAAAGAAGTTGGCTTTAATGGTAACAACTTTTATTTGCTTATTACCTTCAGCAATAAAACTGTCCCTCTTCCCAACTCCATCCAATATAGGGCTCTCTTACTTAATTCTTGAAGTCTCTGAGGGTATTTAGCAAGGTGCTTATAAATAACATCTACATTTTTCTTCTTGGGTCATTTCCAGCCTCTTTGTTCATGTCTGTATTCCAAATCACATAAGAAATCTATTGTAGGTAAGTACATATAAGGTTAAAATCTCTACAAACTTTATTTTGAGTTGGGGAAAGTTAATTCATTTATTCGAGTGAGAGGTCTAAGATGAGGTTGAATGAGGAAAGAGGAAAGATAAGCAAGTAATTAATATATAACTGACTGTATTTTATGAAGGACTAGTGTCTACATATGTATCTGTACACTTACACTAATGTGACAGTGATTCTATACGCCTGTAAGTGAAATGGGAAGATATGTCAAAGAGTGAATCTATGATGTGGCCATAATAACCACCTAAATATGTATTCAGTGAAATCACATTAAAAATACAAGATACTGATGATATTTAAACCAGATGGAAAGAGAAAGAGTGGCAGGGGGTGAATGGGTAAAGGAAGAGAAGAAAGCAAATTAATTAATTTATTTTTTAAAGGATTTTATTTATTTATTTAACAAACAGAGATCACAAGTAGACAGAAACGTAGGCAGAGAGAGAGAGGAGGAAGCTGGCTCCCTGGTGAGCAGAGAGCCTGACGTGGGGCTCATGACCTGAGCCGAAGGCAGAGGCTTTAACCCGCTGAGCCACCCAGGCACCCCAGAAGAAGGCAGATTTAAACACAGAAGAGAATTCTACTGGCCATTTCCCTGAATAAATGTGTATTCTAGATTGAAAATGAAATAGAAGAGAATGTGTTATTGCCTCCATGTGTCTTACTGGCTAAGCTATCACATGTCTTTCATATACCTAGCCTCAGCAGATGTAATTCCACACTAAGTGTGACTTGAAACCTTGAAGATATGCATGTTTCACCCCCCAAGAGCCCCTAAACCCCAGCAAACAACTTCATCTGGAGCTCAAATAACAAAGTATCAACTGTTTCAGTGCTGGAGGAAAACCTGGCTGTGTTGGATTTTTTTAAAAGATTTTATTTATTTATTTATCAGAGAGAGAGAGAGAGAGAGAGAGAGCGCACAGGCAGACAGAGTGGCAGGCAGAGGCAGAGGGAGAAGCTCCTGAGCAAGGAGCCCGATGTGGGACTCGATCCCAGGACACTGGGATCATGACCTGAGCCAAAGGAAGCTGCTTAACCAGCTGAGCCACCCAGGCGTCCCTGTGTTGGATATTTTTAGAGAAGAAGAAGGCAGTGTCCAATTTAGCACTTAAATGTGACTATATATAATAAGCTGACACCAAATGTGATCCCACTCCATGTATACTACAAAAAAAGTGCTTTGGAATTAAGAACAGAGGTGTTAGAATCTTTGATGAAATGAAAAAGGAGACATCAGAATTTACAAACATGGTATTTTGAATGCCATAAAAAGAATATGATAACTATTTTAATGGCTTTATACCAAATAACATTTCTAATTCTGCAGCAACACTATAAACAGAATTAATTGTTTTAAGGGTATATGCCATGATATAAAAAAAGACAGAATCAATAGATCTTATTTGCCTTATAAATGAAATCTAGAGTGTATGTTAATGAATAAATTCATCCAAAATGGAGTTCTTTTATAACCTACAACTACTATTTAAATATTGCTGTTTCTGAAACCAAGGGGAGAGATAAAGTCTAAAATCTTAATTAATATAGTAATAAAATAAGTAAATAAAGCTTCACAAGACTGATGCTGTGAAACTAGTAATGGGAGTTGTGAAAGATCTTCTTTTAAGAGAGCTTCTAGCCTCAATATATATTTCAAAACTTATTATCTGTTAGAATCAATTATTAATAAATAATAATGTTGACTTTAAACAGATTATATACTAAATGACTTGGATAAATTAGGCTCTTGTTCATGAAAAATATTCTAATGAATACTATTATTTAAAGTCTGATAACATAAAAAAGGACAAAAGTAATCATTTATGACACCTTAAAACTTAAAGCAAAAGGAGTTATCAGCTGGCTAGCTTCATTATTAATACTCAAAATTTTGAAGTTCAAAATTAATGACATGTCCAAGTCAATTCTCTAGTTCATTTAGATAGAGATATTTTTAAATAAAATATTAAAATATGAATATCCATTCCTCAAGATATAGTAAGGTTTTTAAAGAAATTAAACTAAAATCGATGTATAGGGAGAATTCAAACATAGAAAGTTCAGAATCTAAGTTAAACAGAAAACATATAGGGGTGCCTGGTTGGCTCAGTGGGTTAAGCCGCTGCCTTCGGCTCAGGTCCTAGTCTCTAGGTCCTGGGATCGAGTCCCACATCGGGCTCTCTGCTCAGCAGGGAGCCTGCTTCCCTCTCTCTCTCTCTCTCTCTCTCTCTCTGCCAGCCTCTCTACCTACCTGTGATCTCTCTCTGTCAAATAAATAAATAAAATATTAAAAAAAAAAAACAGAAAACATTGAGACCTCAACATTCATTCATATGAAAAAGCCTCTGGTACATTTTATTATTGTTCTCTAAAGTTCCCCACCTTATCTTGAGAGATTATACCTCTCTATGCCTTGGTGAATTGTGGTCACTTGAATTACTTTGTCCAAAAAAATATACACAGAAGTTTCTCTATTATTTCTGGGTAGAAGCTTTAGGAGCCTACGTGTGCTTTCCTATGCTTCCTTCCCCTCTGCTTCCCTGCCCCTGCTGCCACATTCATCGTGACCAGAAATTCATAATAAAATATATATCTCCAACCTAAGACCTGCATGAAAGTGACATACAGCAGAGGAATTGCTGATTAGCACTGGTCATATAGCATGATCAACAGAAAAAAACTTTGTTACGATAACCCACTCTGATTTAGGGACCGATTGTTACTGCAAAATTACGTAGCTGTTCTAAGATATATGGAGCCCTTAGAGTTATGCAGTCTGTAGCCTGAACAACTGTTTACAGCAGCCCTCAAGCTGCATTTTAATTCAATATTTTTATCAAAGATTCTTTAAAGCCAGTGATTCTAAAACATCTGCCAAATCTGAATAACTATGAGATTTTTAAACATGAGAAAAGACTTTCAACTTCTTTTCCAATTTAATTTTCCAAACTAATTTGATAATCCATGCACTTAGGATATATATGATCTCAGGCAGGGTTTCTTCTATGTACAGAGACCAATATCCACAAGTTTGTTGCTTTGATTAAAAAAAAAATATACATACTTTCAGCTTTTCTACCCTAGCTACAAAGGGTGAAAACATAAATGTTTGGCTAATTATTATACTTTTTCTTTTCTTTTTTTCTAACTTGTAAAGGTTTAAGATAAAACTAATTGTTTACAGCATGTAAGTATTCAGGACTAAGAGCCACATCTTGTGTCCTTCATAGCAGCACTTACATATTTGCACATAATAACAACAATGGTATTACCAAATGCTTGTTGCATTAAATGTAAAACTTCCTTTGGGAGAGTACTTGCTTTCTGCAATAAAACAATCACCCAAATTTAATATTAAAGAAACACAGAAGTCCCTTGGAAGGCAAGACTAATCTTATAAGGAAGAGACAGATACATTTTCACAGGTATAAAGAAATCTAGTCATGTCTTTTAAATGGAAACCAAAAGTGTCTATATTTGTCAGACTGTATTGCAAACTTGCTTTGTATAGACAAAAGACACATTGTAATTTCTACTGAATACTTAAAAATCCACTTTCAAAGAAATCATTAATCATTGAAAGATAATACCATTTCAACTTCTAGTATGAAGCTCTTTACCTACTACTTTCTAGATTATTTGTTCCACTCAATGGTGTTCACTGATGCTAGTGAAAGCTTCATTCCCTTCTGCAGAAAACTTAACTGGCAGAGTTATAATGATCCCAGGCAATAACAATCACTTCTAGCCTTTTTCACTTCAGTCCACACGCCTTGACTTCTCTGCTCATTACCAGCCTCAGACATTTTCTATTCCTCCTTAGAGCCAACATTATAAATTTATTTGCTCTGATTTCCATTTCCCATGATTATTATGCAACCTGAAACTTAACAAACACTTACATCAATGAATAAAATTTAAGAAATGTTTATTAAGGGGCGCCTGGGTGGCTCAGTGGGTTAAAGTGGGTTAAAGCCTCTGCTTTCAGCTCAGGTCATGATCCCAGGGTCCTGGGATCGAGCCCCACATCGGGCTCTCTGCTCAGCAGGGAGCCTGCTCCCCCCACCCCGCCTGCCTCTCTGCCTACTTGTGATCTCTCTCTGTCAAATAAATAAATAAAATCTTTAAAAAATATTTATTAAGTATCTTGTAGCTTCACACAGTATGTATATGCAGAAGATACACTATTGGGAATAATTTATTAAACTGTTTGCAATCTTGGGCATTTGGGTGGCTCAGTCAGTTAAGCATCTGCCTTGGGCTCAGGTCATAATCTCAGTGTCCTGGGATGGAACCTATCATTGGGCTCCCTGTTCTGTGGGAAGTCTGCTTCTCCCTCTACCCCTCCCTCCACTGTACACACATGCTCTTTCTCTCCCAACATCCCTCATTCTCTCTCTCTCTCAAATAAACAAATACAATCTTTCAAAAAGATGTGTGCAATCTGATGTTGGAAATATAATCCATTATAAATCCCTGAAGTAGATTTTAGGCAAACTCATGTGACATTTTAGAGAATAGGAAGGTTGTATTTTGTTGGAGAGTCAAGAAACATTTGAGGTCTTGGTGTACAGATAGTTATCTCCAAGGAAGAGACTATATAGGTCAGGTACAAGGAAGTAATAGCCAATGATAACAGCACAAGCAAAATGATCCAAATACAAAAATAAAGACACCATTTAATTAATAGTAAATTTACCAGTTTTGATCTAGCTTTATATATGCCAGAGAGCAGTAGCAAATACATTTGAGAAGGTGAACTGAGGCCGTAGTGTTTTATCTGTTAACCTGCGGATTTCATATTGAAGTTAGCTGGCAGTGGTGAGAAATAAAGGTTATTGCTAAGAGTTGTGTTCTTGCACGATTAAGTCAGCCTCACAGAAGTTTGAACAGAATTGATTGAAGAAATAAAGAGTCATAAACATTCCAGAAAGAGTTAATACGGCCCTCAAATAGGATTGTGGTAGTGGGAGTAAGGATACATGAATGGCATCATGAAAGAGCCAATAGGATCTGACAACTAAGTGGGAGAGAAACTAAGAGTAGATTTAATTACTTCGTTATGAAGAGAAGATTGTCTCCCAAATTAGCAATATATGCTACATGAATACAATATATCCTCAACACCAAATACTCAATGTTTCCAGTTCTCAATTTTAAATAGTATTTAAACCAAGCCTGTACTTCTTTTGTAACTTTAAAGGAAACAATAAGACTAAAAAGTAACAGAGGAGAAAAAAAATAAGCAAGGTAAGTAGTTAAACTTATAACAATCTAATAGTCTGTGCAAAATACATAAAAAAATCATCCAAAATAATGGCCAACGATAATATTTATATAGGTCATTTTACACAATTTTTATTAATGTGTGTGTATTAGGCTTAGTGCAGAATGTGACAGAATGTAGCTGATACAAGTGGAACAGTACTTTAACAAAAGAATATTGGGTAGACCCCAGAATTTTTGGGATACAGTACTGGATTCAGGGGCCACAATCCAACACCATGGCAAAGAACGTCTTCCAACCTTCCAACTAGATCTGGACATGAGATGTCATAGTGTGAACCACAAGCACCACCAACATGTGTCCCTAGATACTGCCAATAGAATTGCTGCTTCTGCTTTCTTTGGAAATCAGGTGTAGCTGCCTATGAAACTCGTTTGCAGAAGTTACATCATGCCATGCTCCAGGGAAAGGGAGCTCTGAAAAGTCAAAACCTGGCATTTTAATGTCTCTACAGATGTAGGCTTTACCATTTAAAAAGAGGCCTCAGATACTGGCAGACTCAAAACAATGCTAGATAAAGCACTGTTAAGAGACACGTATTCAATATTTAAAAAGAAGTTCATGAAGTTATGTTATTCTTATTACTGTTCTAAGCAGCAAAATTCATAGCGAATGCTAAATACTTAACTAGTGTATGCATATTTATTAGCTTATTAGTATAAAAAATAACCACATGGGAATTTCAGTGATGTTTAGTCAAAAAAATTTTTTTTACTTGATATGTTATGTACGTGTTAGTCTAAGAGCTGTCATGAAAACAAGCCATATGTAATGGATAATGCATTTTAACAGAAATGTTAAATTCAGAAATAGGGTAAGTATCTCCTGTAACATTACTTTCAAAACTTCGGTTAAATTGTATGACTTACTGTTTATAAAGAAAAATAATAAGATGGTAAGTCTGGATGACCAAAAAAATGTATAGTTCCTGAAATTATATCTATAAGAGGTCTGGTTACCTGAACCACTTACTAATGCCTGAATTTATGTCCAAAATAGTTTTCTGTGTGAACATAGAGACACAGGAAATGATTTGGTTCTATTTTAAAAACTACTATTTCTAGTAATAAAGAGAGCATTGATTATCTATGGCATGATCTGACCATGGAGATGTGCAAACACATTTTCACTGGACACTCCTAAGCAGCCACTTATAAGAAGCAAGGATCTGAGTTGTTGTGTGTATGATACTTTGAATATTTTTGGCAAACAAATACAATGGCTAGTTGCCCCTAATGTCATTAAACAAAATGGGGAGAGAAAAGGATGAGCTCAGAAATTTAAATTCCCAGCTCTAGTTCTACATAAATGACCTGAAAGCTTCTATGTGATCTTTCAGAGTCATAACTCCTTTACCTGAAATGCTGAGATTACTGAAAATTAAATGCAGAATTTTATCCTGTGACTGCCTAAATTGCAATGCAGCTTGAACTTCTGGCCATAATGAGAATCTTCTGTTCAAGGGAGGGCACTGATTGGGAAAAAAATGGGATACTGTAAGTTGGAACAGGGATGTGTAGAAAGACCCTGCAAAGCTGGGGACACTGAACCTCAAAATTATGGTGTCTTTTTTGCTGGTGAAAGAGGCCTCCCCACTTCCTTGGGGAGTATCCTCCTTACCTGCCTCTGAAGACATTAACCCTGAACTGCCTGAGGAAACTCTATCAGCTCACCCCAATCAGTTGCTGTGCAAGATATAATGCAGAGTCTCCTCAGGACCCACCCTCACATTCCTTCTTTGCTTCTAGACCTGTAACTATAAACAAAACTCAGTAGGACCCTAGAGATGAGGTGAAAGTGTAACCCATGAGGAAGGTATACTATACTTCAAAGGAACTATCTGAGCTTTCTGATTTATACAAACAGAAATCTGGGGAACACTGTAAGAATAAATGTTAAGAATTTGGGTTAATCATGGAACATAATGTTGTATTAGGCTAACTTTGAGTAACAGGCTTATTCAAAAATTCTGAATTTATAGCTCAGGAAGTTTCAAAAACCTCTGTTTGGTTGGCTAAGACTGCCTTGGTTTAATGCACAGGAAGGAATTCAAAGGCAAAGGGAGACTGGAGTGGTAAAGTGAATTTGTCATTTAAGACCCACATGCCCATAATGGGAAGGTCTAGAAAACATACCTTTCACCATGACTATGAGAAATAAATTTGTGAAAGGAACCTCACTATCCTTTGAAATGACCTCTGATTACTCTTCTCTGTAGGCCAAACCTTACAGTAAGAACTACAATCACTGAATTGGGAAATATAAATGCAATGGAAGAAGTTGGATCCTTTGGTGGCAGAGGCTGAATGGCATCACTCAACTGCTAAGTCAAGGTAGGAGTGGTTAGTATAGTGGACAGCAAAGTCAAAGCAGCAATAAGAAAAGCCTCAACTCACATACTTTTTGACTAGTTGAACATATGTTCCTAGAAGGGAAACAGATAGGAAGCCTACTAAATTCTTATTGATCTGTATAAACAGAAAAATTCTAGGTCAAATGAACAAAAGTCTAGCCTGAATCATAAAAAAAAAAAAAAAAAAAAAAAAAAAAAAAAAAAAAAAAAAAAAAAGTCATAGTTCCTCAATCAATTCCCACTCTTTTTTTTTTTTTTTTTTAAAGATTTTTATTTATTTATTTGACAGACAGAGATCACAAGTACGCAGAGAGGCAAGCAGAGAGAGAGGAGGAAGGAGGCTCCCTGGTGAGCAGAGAGCCTGATGTGGGGCTCCATGCCAGGACCCTGGGATCATGATCTGAGGCTAAGGCAGAGGCTTTAACTCACTGAGCCACGCAAGCGCCCCTCAGTTCCACTCTTGAGCCTTTACAGACCTAGAATCTTTAGAATGAAGGGGATGCTAGGTCCCCTAGAGGAAAGACCCTGACACACTTCAAAGATTTGTATTATTAATCTTTCTCCCAGACTTTCTTAAAGTGATCTGTGGACTTTTACCAGGATAAATGTGATTTGGGGAATGGAAATTATCAGACTTTTGGGGAACTACTGGACAATGCTATGAACGGACATTAATACCAAGAGACCAAACACCACTGTTGTCCATCCATCAGAGTAGGGGCTTATATAGGTCAAGGGATCAATGGATATTTAGCTAAGGTTTATCTTACAGTGGACCCAGGGGCACCCCAAACCTATCCTGTGATTATTTCCTCAATTCCAAAATGCATGATTAGAATAAATATATTTACCAACTGGTGGAATTCCCACTTTAGGTCCCTTACCTCTGAAGCTAGGGTCATTACTGTGGGAAAGGTCAGCTGGATGCCATAAGAACTGTCCCCATATAGGAAAACAGTAAACTAAAACCAATACCTCATTCTTGGAAGAATTGCAGAGATTACTCATACCATCAAGGACTTGAAAGATACAGGGATGGTGATTCTCACAACACCCTCCCTCAAATTTTCCCAGTTAGCCTATGCAGAATACAGAGAATGACAACGGATTAGGCTAAGCTTAACCAGGTGATGTCTCCAATTGCAGTTACTATACCAAATATGGTTTTAATGCTTCAGCAAAATGATAAATCCCCAGTACCTGATATGCAGCTATTGATCTACTAAAACCTTCTTCTCCATCCTGCAACAAGGTCCACCTTGTTACTTTCATCTGGAAAGACCAGCAGTACATAGTCACAATATAGTTTGAAGGAATCTTGATAAATTTTCTCTTCCATAAGATATTATACTGGCCATTACATTGATGATATTGTGCTGACAGGACCTAGTGAGCCAAACGTTGCAACTACTCCAGACTTACTGGTAAGTCTTACTGGTAAGGGATTTTGAAGGGTAAAAAATAAAACTGACTAAAGTCCAGGGGCTTTCTATCTCAGTCAAATGGCACCACAAGGGGCAGTCAGAGAGCTTTCAAGCATAAGAAGGATTTGACATGTTATACGTGGCTTTAAGATGCAGGCTCCAATATGTAAGCAGTCAAGTCTGACAGGAACTAAGGGCAGTCCCAACTTTGTAGACAGGTTAATCAAATATCAGTCCTACAACTACAAGGAACTGGATTCTGCTCTCAATCTGAATGAGCAAGTATTCCAGCTCCTCCTAGAGCTTTTCAATAACACCCAAGCCAGCCAGCACCCTGGTTTCAACTTTATACAGTACAAAGCCAAGAAACCAGTCCAATCAACCTGGACTTCTGATGTGAAAGAACCACAGGATTAAGAATTTGTGTTCCTTAAAGATTCTAAGTTTGTGAATATTTTTTATGGGAGCAGTATTACAATGTTTTTGTATTGAGCAATTTTCATATTTATTATGAAGTTTATTTCTAATTCTATACTGCTTATTCAATGAGCAAGATTGGTCTCAAAAAACCTGAATGACTTCTGGAAGATTCTGTTAGGCATACTGCCAAGGGACAGAGCCCACTCAGGTCAGTTAGGTTTGGGTTTAAGTTCCTTACTCTAACAAAAAAGAGAAACTGACAGTATTGTAAATTCAATGCAACATTAGAAGTTTGAATTTTCTTTCTTAATACTATATTTTTGACCCCTTAAAAGAATCTTTACTTAATGTTTATCTATTTTTATTTTAAGATTTCTAATTTCTCTCTGCTACTTAGAAAAGTTAATCATAATATTAAAAACTCAAAGTATTGAAATTCCTGAGAAAACCTATAGAACAGTGCAATGCAGTAGAACCTCTATTTCAATTACATCTTATATAGAACTAGGTTGATTTCCTTATAGAGTTATCTATTTTACATATTCAAAGGTGGTTTAATAATGTGAATGAATTATATTTTAGTTCAATTGCCTAATTCAGATGGCTATAGCATCATTCATCCCACATGATGTAAGGATTGTCTCTTGAACTTCCAATCTAGAGGTACCCAATAAAGATTGTGAAGGTGTGTTTTATTTATTTTGGTCCTTTCTCTTTTCTTTTTGGTAAGTCTGACTAGAGGTTTATTATTTAATTAATTCTCTCAAAGAACCAGCTCCTGTATTCATTGTTCTGTTCTACTGTGGTTTTTTTTGTTTGTTTGTTTTGTTTATATATCATTTATTTCCGCTTTCACAGATAAGACAGAAGAAATAATAGCCAACATCATAAAAATAAATTCAAAATGGATGAAAGACCTAAATGTAAGAAGAAACCTCAAAATCCTATAGAACACAGGCAGCAAGTTCTATGACATGAGCCATGGCAACTTCTTCCTAGACATGTCTCTGGCGGCAAAGCAAAAATGAACTATGGGGACTTGTATCAAGATAAAAAACCTTCTGCATAGCAAAGAAAACAATCAACAAAATTAAAAGGCAACCTTCACAATAGGAAATGATATTTGCAAATGACATATCTGAGATAAAGTGTTATTACTCAAAACTATAAAGAGTTTATCAAACCCTACACCCAAAGACAATGAAGCTAAGTAATGGGAAAAAGACACGAACAGACATTTCTCCTAAGAAGATACACAGATTGCTAACAGACACATGAAAAGATGCTCAACATCACTCATCATCAGAGAAATACAAACCTGGTGATTCACAGACCTGTACCCCTGGGGATAAAAATATATGTTTATAAAAAATAAAAAATTAAAAGTAAAAAAAAAAAAAGAAATGCAAATCAATCAAATCAGATATCACTTCATACCTGTCAGGATGGCTTAAATTAACAGGAAACAACAGATTGGTAAGGATGTCGAGAAAAGGGAAAACTTTTACATTGATGGTAGGAATGCAAACTGGTGCAGCCATACTGGAAAAGAGCATAGAGGTTCCTCAAAAAGTTAAAAATAGAACTACCCTATGCCTATGTAGTAGTGCATATGCACTACTAACTACTTACCCAAAGGATAAAAAAATACTAATTGGATGGGTTTGTGTGGGATACACAAACCCATTGTTCATAGCAGCATTATCAACAGTAGCCAAATTATGGAAAGAATTCAAATGTCCACCAACTGATGAATTGATAAAGAAGAAGTGAGTGCACCAACTTGCACTCCCACCGACAGTGCATGAAGGCTCACTTTTCACCACAACCTCTCCACACTTGCTGGTTACTGTCTTGTTAATGTGGGCCATTCTAACTGGTGTAAGGTGGTATCTCAATGTGGTTTTGATTTGAATATCCCTGATGGCTAATGATGATGAACATTTTTTCATGTGTCTGTTAGCCATTTGTATGTCTTCTTTGGAGAAGTGTCTGTTCATGTCTTCTGCCCATTTTTTTGACATGATTATCTGTTTTGTGTGTGTTGAGTTTGAGTAGTT